>NC_081560.1:19156261-19165006 GCF_022355385.1 Mustela nigripes
CTAGGTGTATATATATTTTATATATATATATATATATTATATATATATGTATATATATTTTATATATATACATATATATATTATATATATATGTATATATATATACCTATATTATAGATATATACCTATATAGGTATATATATATATCTTTATAGATATATAGGTTAAGCACTAACCACAGTGCCTGGCATGTACTGAGTGCTCACTGAAATTAGATTTTTAACAGAATCTATTTATTCTGTGGATAAAGCAACCTCACAAGGTGGGGAACCTGGGTGGCTCAGTGAGTTAAGCCTCTGCCTTCGGCTCAGGTCATGATCCCGGGGTCCTGGGATTGAGTCACGCATTGGGCTCTCTGCTCAGCAGGGAGCCTTGTTCCCCCTCTCTCTCTGTCTGCCTCTCTGCCTGCTTATGATCTCTGTCTGCCAAATGAATGGATAAAATCTTAAAAAAAAAAAAAAAAAAAAAAGAAAGAAAGAAAAGAAAAGAAACCTCACAAGGTGTTACTAACATTGCTTAATGCAACATTTTAAGTATTGTTTGTTCATAGAACCCTTATAACCACTTAGATGACAAACTTTCTGAGTGTGTTTTCTGCACCCAAAATACAAGTACAATTAATATATATAATCAAGAGTACCGTAAGAATTTCAAGACTTAAAAACCTTACCACACGGAACACAGAGTAGTCTTATTTTTATATGAAAATACAGTGCTCTAGTTTTCTGGCCCTCATTTATTAAAAGCTATAATTATGAGACCTAGGCAAGGCCACTGTCCTCCCCTACTCTAATCTCACTAAGTGGTACTAAAAGTGATTTTAAGAAAACAGTTGTCAGAAGTCGACATACAAATGGCTAAGAGACACATGAAAAGATGCTCAATGTGACTCAGCATCAGGGAAATACAAATCAAAATCATGACGAGATACCACCTCACACCAGTCAGAATGGCTAAAATTAACAACTCAGGAAACAACAGATGCTGGCGAGGATGTGGAGAAAGAGGAACCCTCTTACACTGTTGGTGGGAATGCAAGCTGGTGCAGCCACTCTGGAAAACAGTATGGGGGTTCCCCAAAAAGTTAAAAATAGGACTACCCTAAGACTCAGCAATTGTACTACTAGGTATTTATCTGAAGGATACAAAAATGGTGATTCAGAGGGGCACCTGCCCCCAAATGTTTATAGCAGAAATGACTACAATTGCCAAAACAAGGAGAGAGCCCAGATGTCCTGAGAGATGAATGGATCAAGAGGATGTGGTGTGTATATACCATGGAGTATCCCTCAGCCATCAGAAGAATGAAACCTTGCCATCTGCAATGAAGTGGATGGACCGAGAGGGTATTATGCTAAGCAAAATAAGTCAGTTTAAAAAGACAAATACCATACGATTTCACTCATGTGTGGAATTTATGAAACAAAACAGACGAAGATAGGGGAATGGAAGGAAATATAAAATAAGATATAAAAGAGAGGGAGGCAAACCAGAGGAAGAGACTCCTACCTCCAGGGAATAAACTGAGGGTTGCTGTAGGGGAGGTGGGTGGGGGATGGGGTAGCTGGGGGATGGAGGGGGGCACTTGATGGGATGAGCACTGGGTGTTACTTGCTACCAATGAGTCACTGAATTCTACCTCTGAAACTAATAATACCCCATACGTTAGTTAAATTGAACTTAAATTAAAATTTTTAAAAAAAAGTGGTACCAATATGTTACAACATGAGTGGAATTTGAAAACATTCTGCTCAGTGAAATAAGCCAGACACAAAAGTACAAATACTACGTGATTCCACTTATATGATGTACCTAGAAGAGGCAAATTCATAGAGACAGAAAGTAGAAGAGTGGTTTCAGGAAGCTGGAGGGAAAAGAGGTGTTATTGTTTAATGGGTACAGAGCTGCAATTTGGGAAGATGAGAAAGTTCCAGAGCAGGACGGTAGTGATGCCGCACAGTGTAAATGTTCTTAATGCCACTGCCTGTACACATCAAAATGTTTAAAATGTGGCGCGCCTGGCCGGCTCGGTCAGTGGAGCATGCGACCCTCGATGTCGGGGTTGTGAGTTCCAGCCCCCCACTGGGTGTAGAGATCACTTAAAAAATAAAATCTTTAAAAAAATAAAATAGCTGTCAGTGCAACATATGATATCTAGAACATCAGTTTATAGAAACCGGACACTTACCTGGTTTCAAGTAGCTCATACCATAAAGCTTACACATAAGCAAAACTTAGTGAAGCAGAAACAGTCAACCCGACCAACTACCACTGATGGTCACACTGTTGAGTGTTTGGGGCGGGGCGGGGGAGTAGTGGGGAGGAGGGGACCTGGTTTCCAGGCATTTACTAACATTTAGGCTTTATTAGAAATCATTAAATATCCTTGGGGTGCCTGGCAGGTTCAGTTGGTAGAGCATGCAACTCGATCTCAGGGTTATAAGTTCAAGCCCCACACAGGACATAGAGATTACTTATAAAGTCTTAAAAAAAAAATCATTAAATAGCCACCCACATTTAGATACAAATAACTACTGGTAAAAATACAACTAACGAATTGTTCTGTTTTTTTCTAATGTGGTCATTTTACAAATCATTTCACTGTTTTCCAAAGTTAATGTCTACAGAGCACTTTTTAAATACCACTGATGAAACATTAACAAGAATTCAACAGATGCAGTTGGATTAAAGTGGACAGCAACAAAATGGTCTAAAATGGTCTTACAGGTAAAGAGCTATGAGAAATTACTAAAACTGGGTTTTTAAGTGTGACATACAACATCAAATATGTATTATTACAGAAGACATACCAGATGAAAAATCAAATAGACAACAATAAAGGAGGTTATTGGTAAATACTGTCTACACGGGCGCCTGGGTGGTTCAGTTGGTTGAGCAGCTGCCTTTGGCTCAGGTCATGATCCCGGACTTCCAGGATCGAGTCCCGCATCGGGCTCCCAGCTCCTTGGGGAGTCTGCTTCTCCCTCTGACCTTCTCCTCTCTCGTGTTCTCTCTCACTCATTCTCTCTCAAATAAATAAATAAAATCTTAAAAAAAAAAAAAACTGTCTACACCTCTCCCACAGAGGAATAACATACACTCATGCCCCAAATGATCTCTAGTATGACCTTCTAGAATTCTCAGATAGGCCACACCATCTCTCAAAGGTAGATTAGTATAAAATGAGCCAATTAAATGATTAGGAAGTTTTCTTACACATTTTCAAAAATAAAATTAGGGGGTTGGGGGAGATACTACAAGTAGGGATTGTTTTCATACAATTCCAATTACTACTCAAATGAACAATCAGTATCAGTATTCTACTCAGCACAGCTGGAAACTTCTTAAAGAACAGAACTCCATTCTAGACTTAAAAAACATTTCCTTTAGGATTATGAAAATAAGCTAGCATTTTCAAAATGTTTTAATACATAATATTGAACAGCATGTTTTGCTACTAAAAATGTATCCATTGAAGAAAATGAAATCCCTAAAAATATTTCCACAACTAAGTAACCAACTTAACTAAAGTACAATTAAAATGCACATAATCAGGAATGGTCTGGTATTTCAAAAAAAGTTCACCATGAGCTGAGAGCGAAGTTTACAACAAAGGCCATCTTTCTGATTAAGAACTATAGTACCCTTAAATTTTCTTTACCAAATGTCTATTTCTCAATTTCATTTTAAAGTATGAAATTATTATTTCACAGTTAAGTGTTTCATAGTTAAGTGTCTGTCTTCTGCTAATCTCATCCAAGTTGATTAGGTAAAAAGGTCTAGTTTTATGCTTTAACATAGATCAATCAAAATATTTTGGAGGAACACCAAAGTTGGCCATTCTCAACAGCTGTTTCATTGAAAAGATACTAGAAAAGAGATAATAGAAAAATTGATCCGGCAATCAAATGACCAAATTACTTATCTATTATTATTATTATTTTAGTTGGGGGACGGGAGAGACACAATGGTAAGGAACATTAGTAACTAACTAAACCATCTGCTAGCTAAGGAAAATGCTTATTTTGGCAATCACGTTCCCCTAAAGAAAGCAAATGTGTTCAAAACAAGTGCTGAGTCCAAAACAAGGACTCCAATAATTACATGGTTCCAAAATGTTTTATCACTTTTCAGTAGGTCTGTAGGTCTCCCTTAAGGAAGTGTTTTTCTAGGGAAACGACATGACCCTATTCTGAAAATGTTGCCTTGTTTCAACTTACAGATGCAGTAACAGTAAAAAGATAAGAAATTAGGCTATTCCAGAGAACCAATACCCTCTCCCTTCCTATACTTAGGTAAGTAAGTAAGACAACACAAGTTAAACTTGTGGAAGAGTCTCAACTAAGAATACCAGGAATCTTTGGCTATGGACAAAAGAAGTGGGCCCTGAACTCAGACACTGACTTTGAGCCCAGGTCACTTGGCAACTGCCACCCGGGCTCCCAAATGGCTAGAAGACAAACTCTGGTGACTTCAGGCCCTATCCCTCACTATCCATCAAGACAGTCCTCCAGCCGGAAGTCTCCGTACTCTGTCAGGCTCAGGGAGTCCTACACGGACATAAGAAGTCTCCCTCCGATTGCGGAATGAGCCGTACCCACACTACACAAGCTCTGAAGATGTTTGCCACCAAGAATCCCAGATTAATCACTTACCAAACATTTCCATTTGGCTATACCACATTGCCCAAAGCAGAAATTTGGCTCTCTATCAGACAGGAATTTTGAAAAAACCAAAAACAAAAAACAAAAAAACAAAACAAAACAAAAAAACCCAACAACAACTAAATGCAGCTTGAAACCTGGCCAAAACAAAAACACAATATCTTTCACGCATTAGTTTGAAATTTGAACCACAGCAAACTGTTTTTACAAGTAAAAAATGACCCAGTATTGGCTGTTTTATATGGTTTAATCTATTCGTTTTAGGAGATCTAAAAGCTTTGATGCATCTAGGACAGCACAGTGCTGTTTGTAGAACACTGTGGCCTTATAATAATAGAACCTATGTATTTAATCACATCACAGAATCTACGAAAAATTTAATAAGTGTGTGTGTGTGTGTGTGTGTATTTTAGCATAAAACCACATAAATCCACAAAATTCTGTTAAACGTAAACTTAAAGCAACCTCCACTCGACCTGTGTTTGTAATGGGACAGCAGCCACCACAGGGGACACATGCAGAGGACGGCTTAGTCTCCTCTTCATACTAAAAGGTTGGGGAAAGGGGAAGAGAAGAAAGGCGGGAGGCAGAGCATCGGCGTACAAAGCAAAATGAGGGACTCCATTCAAGGCCCAGGGCTGTAGTGGAGGTTTAGGGGAGTCTTAGGGGATCTGGAGGAAAAACAGAAGCCTGGATCCCAGCTTTCCTGGAGAAGATCTGGCTTCCTATGGCTCTGTTTTGCTACTGACTTGCAGGCCTCTGGGCGGTTAACAGCTTGGAACTTAACAAAAGACTTCCCAAGAAAGTGGCCTCACAGGGCAAGGCCAAGGGCCTGTAGCAAGAACACTTTTTTCCACCCTATCAGGTCAGCCGGCAGCCAATCCACAGTGATCAAATCCGGCAGTCAAAAGTGCCCATTCTTAAAGTCAGTTGGCTAACAGAGTATCGATCAGCCCCATTCAGGTGCCCCTGCTCCCTCTGGAAACCCAATACCTATAATGCAGACTCAGCATGCTCTCACCATTAAAAACAGGATGCGGTCGTCTCCTTCCATTCTCCTTTCATTACTGCCACGGCTATTACATGTTTTTATTTAATAAACCTTCATCAGTTCAAATGAAGGGCTGTTATTAGTTGTGCTAACAACCAAATGATAATGCTCCAGAGAGGCATCCCAGCTTGTTGGTGCATTAGCAAAGAGAGGAGAAGGGCTGAGGTCAAGCATGTGTCAATGTAAATGAGGCGGTATTAGGTAGTAAAGGCTTAATGCAATAGACTGCCACGGAGTTAATGGAATTTACAGGATAAAGCAAATGAGATGAAGTTATTGATAAGTGAATGAACGGAGGGAGCCTGCAAGATAAAGCGCTGTCAAAGAAAAGCACTTTTTCTTGTGGATTTCTTCTTTAAAGTGTCTTCAAATCTATCTCAGAAAACAAAACTCAGGAGAGATCAAATGGGACTGCAGGTTTCACCACGGAGCTCAACCCACCGCTGCTGCAAGACACAGGCTTGTTCTCAAAGCATATCATTTGACTAAGCTATTTAAGTCTTCTTCTTCTTTTTTTTTTTTTTTAAAGATTTTATTTATTCACTTGACAGACAGAAATCACAAGTAGGCAGAGAGGCAGGCAGAGAGAGAGAGAGAGAGGAGGAAGCAGGCTCCCCGCCCAGCAGAGAGCCCGATGTGGGGCTTGATCCCGGGACCCTGGGATCATGACCTGAGCCCAAGGCAGAGGCTTTAACCCACTGAGCCACCCAGGCGCCCCTATTTAAGTCTTCTTTGGGCCTTCCCCCCTCTTTTTGGTTTTGGGTTTTTTTTTTTTTCCTGAACATCAGGGTGTTCCGCCACAAATAATTCCCATAACTTCAGCGAAAATCTTTGCTTTTGCTTTTTCCTCTTGTAACGTAGGGGTGGCAGCTCTTCTAAATTATTCCATCAGTCCAAGCCTCACAGAAGGACAGTTATCTGAGAAATGAAAGGCTGTATTTTCTATTGTAAGTAACCTTCAAAGGCTGTCAGGACAGCTTTAGGGTCCCACCCTAATTTCACAGGTTTAAAAAAAAAAAAAAAAGAGGCCCAGAAATGTTTCTTAACCTTTGTTTTTCTTCCAGATTATAAAAATACATAATAAAAGACAACTTGAAAACCACAAAAATCACAAAGGAAAAAGACGGTCCACATTCTCACTAATCAGATAACATGTATTTTAATTTTATTCTTTCCAAGTGTTTTTCCACACAAAGTTTTTAAAAAGTATTGTTTTTTAAATGTGCTTTTCCCATGTGGCCATATATTGAAAGCATGTGACCATTAGCCAAATATTTTTAGCATTCATACACATAAAATGAATATTCCACAAATGACTTAAACTATTTCCCCATACTAGGTAATTGCTATTCTCTTATTTTCACATATCTTCCTGTGATAAAAATTGTATACAAGGATAATTATCATATAATTAAAATTCTTAACTCTTTCCTTAACATTCTAGAAGTAGAATTCCAAGTCCAAAATAACATACTTATTTAGAGCTTCTAATACATAATGGCAAATTAAGAGCCTTATTTGTTCTAAATGGACTTATAATGGATCAGTTCACAAATACTTTCTGATGAAATTAAACAATACCTCACACCTTAAGAGACAGTTAAGAATTTTAATTGCTTATGGAAAAGATCACACAAACAAAAACCCTTCACTGATCTTAGGGTCCCTATGGTTCCTCCAATTCTCAATGCCCATCAGTGCTCCATAAAGACAGCATTAAATCCTAGGTTTCTATTCCAAAATACAAGAGAAAAGACCACTAGATAAGATATCCTCATTTGATAAATGTTCCAAAGTCACTTACTTCCTATATTATATTTGTTATTCTGGGACAAGAAACAGTTACAGAGTTGGCAAAGCAGGTCTCTGAGAGTCACTGCAGACTCACACTTAAATCAGGACAATTTCCCCCACTCTCCAAGACCCCCAAATCCATTAGAAATGCTCTGCACTGGAAAAAATATGCAGTGGAAAAAAGTCTCTTTAATAAATGGTGCTGGGAAAACTGGACAGCTATGTGTAGAAGAATGAAAACTCGACCATTCTCTTACACCATACACAAAGATCAACTTGAAATGGATAAAAGACCTCAACATGAGACAGGAATCCATCAGAATCCTAGAGGAGAACATAGGCAGTAACCTCTTCGATATCAGCCACAGCAACTTCTTTTAAGATATGTCTCCAAAGACAAAGGAAACAAAAGCGAAAATGAACTTTTGGGACTTCATCAAGATCAAAAGCTTCTGCACAGCAAAGGAAACAGTCAACAAAACAAAGAGGCAACCCACAGAATGGGAGAAGATATTTGCAAATGACAGTACAGACAAAAGGTTGATATCCAGGATCTACAAAGAACTTCTCAAACTCAACACACACAAAACAGATAATCATGTCAAAAAATGGGCAGAGGACATGAACAGACACTTCTCCAATGAAGACATACAAATGGCTATCAGACACATGAACAAATGTTCATCATCACTACCTATCAGGGAGATTCAAATTAAAACCACATTGAGATACCACCTTACACCAGTTAGAATGGCCAAAATTAGCAAGACTGGAAACAACGTGTGTTGGAGAGGATGTGGAGAGAGGGGAACCCTCTTACACTGCTGGTGGGAATGCAAGTTGGTGCAGCCACTTTGGAGAACAGTGTGGAGATTCCTTAAGAAATCAAAAATAGAGTTTCCCTATGATCCTGCAATTGCACTACTGGGTATTTACCCCAAAGATACAGATGGAGTGAAAAGAAGGGCCATCTGTACCCCAATGTTTATAGCAGCAATGGCCATGTTCGCCAAACTGTGCAAAGAACCAAGATGCCCTTCAACGGATGAATGGATAAGGAAGATGTGGTCCACATACACTATGGAGTATTATGCCTCCATCAGAAAGGATAAATACCCAACTTTTGTAGCAACATGGATGGGACTGGAAGAGATTATGCTGAGTTAAATAAATCAAGCAGAGAGAGTCAATTATCATATGGTTTCACTTATTTGTGGAGCATAACAAATAAGTGAA
>NC_081560.1:19165106-19229813 GCF_022355385.1 Mustela nigripes
TGTAGCAACATGGATGGGACTGGAAGAGATTATGCTGAGTTAAATAAATCAAGCAGAGAGAGTCAATTATCATATGGTTTCACTTATTTGTGGAGCATAACAAATAACATGGAGGACACAGGGAGATAGAAGGGAGTTGAGGGAAATTGGAAGGGGAGATGAACCATGAGAGACTATGGACTCTGAAAAACAATCTGAGGGTCTTGAAGGGGTGGGGAGTGGGAGGTTGGGGGAGCCAGGTGGTGGATATTATGGAGGGCACGTATTGCATGGAGCACTGGATGTGGTGCATAAACAATGAATTCTGTTATACTGAAAAGAAATTTAAAAAAAAATTAATGAATAAAAAAAAAAGAAATGCTCTGCACTTACACAGCTCTTTACTAACATCAACTATTAAAATCCCACAAAGGAACATGAAAGGAATATTATTTTTTGCATTTTCAGAGCTAGGAACAAGAAGTCATCAGTACTGGGGTGAATCGAAAAGAAAACGGACTCCAACAAGCTCCTCCTATCTTGTCAAGCCAAGCAAAAGTTACCAATCCGCCTTCTCAGATCATTGTCAAGTTGACGGAGTGCTCCCATCAACAACACGTGTCGTCATCTGCAGCAATTTATACATTTATAGGGTTCCCATCTGGCCACAGAATTATAGGGTCCCACATCTGGCCAATCAGAAACCTGTCCAAGTAAGTCCATATATGAGTTTGAAATCCGGAATAGTGACAGAGGAGGTCAGCAAAGGACTCTTGTATTATTCTTGCCTGAGTTTATTACTCCTACAGACTAAAGTGTATAAATGTGTGTGCACACATCTGATTAAAACAACATGTATGTATCAGCAGATGGTAGCTCCAGGAGAGAAAGGCTACTTAGTATAAACACGTCCCAGATGACTGCTTTTTCTCTTACCTGCCACTGCGTGAGGGTAATGATGCTACTTATACTTTTTTAAAAGTGTATATTACTTTATGTTTTACAAAGCACTGTACTCTTACAAAATTGCATTTTTATTCTCACAGCCATTCTATAATCTAGTAAGGGTATGTATATATTGACTCTACAGAAGAGAATACTACAAAATAGAGAGAAAGTGATTTGTCTAAGCTCACGGAACTGGTGAGATGTTGATCAGGGCTAGAATTAACAACATCTGGCTTCTAAATCCATTTTCTTTGCACTATACCACAATGTACCTAGCCACCACTTGTCAATAAGTCAATTTTGTGCTCCAATTTCAACCCATGAAATCCCAGCAAGGTCATATAAGAAACCACAGTAAGAAATGCAGGAACTTGAACACCAAGAAGAGCCCTAAAGAGTTCAAGTCAACCCAAACCTGGAGCACACCTGATTTAACCATTCACCAACGCTCCTACTGACCAAATCATCAGGCTATAATACCAGATAAGAGCCAAATACTCCGTCAGCTCTATCCAAAATCCGCAACAGAGGATGGCAACAAAGCAACTTGAAACTACAACATTTCTATATAAATGTGAGTATCAATCACAGTCTGATGTCTGTCGTATGCAAATACGTCGCTTCTAATTCCTTAGAGCTGGTGTTAAATGAAGTCAAGGACAATCAGTTTTACTCTGCTGCATAGCATAGATACCCTAAATCTACAGCCTCAAATTTATCTGTACAATGGAATCACCTGAAAAGTGTTAAATTACTGAACTTAGTATCCGACCGCCCGAGACGTCAATGTCATCAGTGCAGGGTGTGGCTTTAGGGCTTCAGAATTCTTTTTTTTTTTTAATATTTTTATTTATTTATTTGATAGACAGAGAGAGATCACAAGTAGGCAGAGAGGCAGGCAGAGAGAGAGGGGGAAGCAGGCTCCCCGCTGAGCAGAGAGCCCGATGTGGGGCTCGATCCCAGGACCCTGAGATCATGACCTGAGTTGAAGGCAGAGGCTTAAACCACTGAGCCACCCAGGCGCCCCAGGGCTTCAGAATTCTTGAAGGAGTCCCTAATGCACAGACTTTGGGAATCACTGCCCTACAGCCAAGCAAACCAACTGAAAACTGGTGAACCTTATGGGGTTAGTACAATCTAACAGAATTTCTATGTGCTTAAAACAGGCAGGGGCACCTGGGTGGCTCAGTGGATTAAGCCTCTGCCTTCGGCTCAGGTCATGATCTCAGGGTCCTGGGATTGAGACTGGCATCGGCATTGGTCTCTCTGCTCAGCAGGGAGCCTGCTTCCCTTCCTCTCTTTCTGCCTGTCTCTCTGCCTACTTGTGGTCTCTGTCTGTCAAATAAATACATAAAATCTTAAAAAAAAAAAAAAAGAAAGAAAGAAAAGAAAAAGAAAGAAAGAAAGAAAAGAAACCCTAGCCTTCAAAAACCAAATATAAATAAAAGGGCATTGAGCACCAACAAAAATAGTTTACAAGCCCTGTACTTTTACTCTCCAGGAGAAAAGGGAAGCTGCCACACTAAGGTTACTCATTTAATTTTAGACAAACATTAAGGTTTCTTGCTTAATAACTTTGTTTTCTGCTATTCCTAAACCTTTTATAGGTGTTTGAGGGAATGAAGGGGTCATCTCAAATACAGCTCAAAGCAGCTACAACTGCCAGCCATATTATCCCACCCCACCCCCAATATTCCTGGCCCCCATTTCTTGTCGTGCTCATCATGACACGAGACACTACTTGTTCATGTGTCTCTCCTTACTAGCATCTAAGCTCCTTCAAGGTTAAGGCCACATTCAGGTATGTATACCAACAACACAAGTGATCAACAACGGCATCATCCCGTTCTTTGTAAGTCTATCAAAACATGTGCCTGGGGCGCCGGAGTGGCTCAGCTGGTTAAGCGACTGCCTTCAGATCAGGTCATGATCCTGGAGTCCAGGATCAAGTCCCACATCGGGCTCCCTGCTGAGCAGGGAGTCTGCTTCTCCCTCGGACCCTCCCCCCTTCCATCTCTCTCTCTCAAATAAATAAAATCTTACAAAAAAAAAAAAAAGTGCCCAATTCTTCCATGTTATTAGTATAGAGTATCAGCATTGGTCTTTCAAGTCAATATTCTACACTAGGAACAGACAGGCTTAATGGTATCTATTTCCTTATTGACCATGGATATATTTTTTATCACGTGTAGAGAAATCTATATGGAATATTGAAACATTTTTGCAGTCACTTACCACTTTCAGGTTAGGTCCAATAAGTTCACTGGAATGTTCCAGCTCTTGATATTTATAGAGCTTTCACCTCAAGACCATTCCCACATCATAATGAGAAAGAACAGTCCTGTGAGATCTTAGAAACTCTCAAACCAGATGAAAGGGATGTGCACTTTGGCCCCCTTTCTCTTACTTGTACATTAATCATTTGATAGTGGATGCATGATCACCCCTTCCCCGCCCAGAGTCTGAGAAAAGAATTCGTCTATTTGCTAATGACACAGTTTTAAGGGCAGCAGAAGGAACAATCTCACTGCTCCACCGGTGCTGCCACCTCAGCACTGACAGAAAGAATAGCTTAACAGCAACTATTTTGTAACACTAAAATCAACACTATTGATAAGCACCCTCCAATACTGAACTGGCTTATACCCAATTACAATACTAGCAGAAAACCACATTTAGTTACCTAAGAATAGATTTTACAACAAACTGCTCCTAGATCGTTGATTGAACTGCGTTGCTTATGATTAGATAGCAGATACTATGAACTGTGAACATATACTCAAAGTGAGCCAAAAAGGTGATACAGAGAATCTGAAATTTGTCCATGTCAACTCCTATATAGATGGCAAAGAACTTCAGGGTCCTCATCACCCTTCTGTGCATGTGTTAAGTCAGACTAGATTTGTTTTTGGAGGAAAATCTTCTCTGTGCCAGCAGGAACTCCTCTGTATACAGTGTAGGGTAGTCTTTCATTCAGAGAAGTGTCCATTTGAGGGAAGAAGGAATCAATAATGCTTAACCTAGCGAGCCTACTTCAACTCCATCAGCTCAAAAGAAGTCTACCTCCCACCAGTTTTTGAAATTGTAACAAGGGAGCAATCACCATATCCTTCTTACAATATCAATTAATCAATTCATTATAAACAACATTTCTAACCACTTACTGTATATACAGTATGGACTTTACATAAATAGCTTAGTATCTCATTTAATCCCTTCCACTACCCTCGGGAATACATGTAATTCACAACTCCAACTTTCAGCCAAGTCAAATTGAATATTAGCCCCAAGTCATCCAGCTAGTAAAAGTCTGTCTGACCCACACTAAGACCCATGCTGTCATTCACAACTTTGATTGTTTATCCAACAAACGCAAAGGATCTCGTGAGCTGAAAATATGACAAATATACTTTTATTACAGGAGCTTAGAAAACTATGCAACTAAGTTGCCTTACTGCCTTACTCCCTCTGTACTGGTTGTGGCCACATTTTCACCAGCAAAAGTGATATACCACACCATTCTCTCAAGGCCTCTCTGGGATTCTCTGGGAAGAAGGCAGTTACATAAATATTAGTTATTATTATAATAATCCTTATCTCACTATACAGCTATGACTTTTTTAAAAAAATGTAAATAAATGCTTAAGAGACATTCAAAATCTCTACCATCTCAGGAAGACTCGGAAATGAAAACATTCAGCGACAGGCCCTGTGACTATCAGCTGAAGTGCTTCAAAACCACTCGCACTGACTTAGTTTCCACTGATTGAATGCAATTAGGAATGGACTTCTATGGCTTGATCAATCCAAACTGGTGTATGTGGTTTTCAAAGCTCATCTGTGCAGTTTGAGTCTGATGCAGACTTCCACATAAATTTCCCTTTTAAAAAAGTTCATAAAAATATTAACTATCATAAAATAACTTCCTGGTTAGCTCGTGCCACTGGGAAGAAGCTGTTATTCTTATATTAATAATTCTTCCCAGAATTAATCAGTCATTGTACATTAGAACCAGCAGCTGGAGTGTTTTGAGTGATAATGAAACCTGTAACAAGGCATCTTCAGCCGTCTTTTCAAGACAATAAGGGAATTAAAATTTCAATTTAAATGCAGAGGTTTGAAACACGCTTCACTGGCAAAATTACTTCAATTAATGTGAGTGGAATACAAAGGACAGACTGCAGAAATGTGATGCAGCAACCAGAAATTATGTCATTAATGTGCTTGCATCAACCCAGCACAATGACTGCAAAGGTCTAATTTAAACCGTACATATCACAAAGCTACAGGCTACAATATTAATCAAGTCTCTGATTTCAATGTGACGGATACAGGCTTCTTGTTGGACCACTTTTAGCTTTTCATAAGCTAACAGCAGCTGTTTACCTTGAAGAAGAAAACAAAAGGCCATGCCTATTTGCAGGCATTCCCTGTCATGACAATTTAATTATTTTATGCAATACTCAGGTTATCATATCAAAAGAAGAAATAAATATCCCATCTAGGAGCCAAGTCTACAGCTATCAGACCAGGGTGAGGGTGAGGCAGGAATTGCAGGAGCTGACAGGAGCCACGGGTCGCCACTGATTTATTTACCCTGGATTTATGAACCTGAGTAGGGATTAAATTACTGGCCATCTGCACCTGCCTTCCAACGGAAATGCAAAATCTTTTGATAAACAAATCCAAGGAAATCGGAGAGTTTTGAAAGACTCGACTTTTTGTATTCACTTTCCTCTGATGTCTTTAAGCAAAGATTTTTTTCATGTGGACCCTTGAGGTGCCTGAAGTAGATTTTACTTCTAATACCACGTAACGGTGGGGAAAGGAAATGTGATTTTTTTTTCCACAGGAAGTCTAATGAAAGAGCAATTACAGACTATACTACTCACTCATACACAAAAAGTCAAATTGAAGGAAATTTCCAACCTTTTACACACACGTTGAATCGTCATTGTACATTAGGACCATGAAAAGCAACTATCTCGTCTGGAAAATAGGGATCATATCAGAAGTCTCTCTCTTGTAGGGTTATTGCAAGAATTAAATATGTTAACAAGAAATGTAACAGACTTAAAACAGTACCAGAATGTAAGGAAAACTCAATATATTTTAGCGGTTAGTATAATCATTGTTTGTTGTTCATTTTAATATTGCAAAAAGGAAAGGTTAGAAACTAAAGAAACTTGCCGTTAAAACAAACACTGAAACCAGAGAAAAATCAGAACCATACCCCTAGAGAGGAAACCCCCTATTCTCTGTTTAATGATATTAAAGTCTTTCCCATAGTTACCCATTTGGCCAATGATCTGGGAACCCTGACTAGATGAGGCGCACTATGCTAAGAACTGGGCAGACAAAAATAAGTAAGATAAAGCCCTTGACCTCAATGACCTACCATACAAACAAAAGCAACTGTATTACAAGAAGTATACACAGCTTATGGAAACAAACAAACAAATAAAAAAGCATCTACTCAGGCTAAATATTCTTACCACAATAAAAACAATACATCTTTTTTTTTTTTTTTTTTAAGAGAAAAGCATCTAATCACCTGGGACATTCAGAGAGCTAATGAAATTTGAGCCAAGCCTTAAAGAATAAATCATCATTTTCCAGGCAGACAGGATTGGGATTAGGTTCAGGGAAATACGATCAATTAAACAACGTCTATCACATTCTACATCAGCAACAAATAACTGGAAGTTGTTATTAATGAAAAGCCACTGTTCTAAAAAATGCAATAGCAAAAAATGATATATTTAATACCTCTAAGCGATATATTACTAAGCATTATTATTATATAGAACATAAATGAAGAAATCCATAAATGAGACCTATTCACTGAAAAGACTCAGTATTACAAAGATGAAATTCTTATATTGAATCCATCTCATGACACTTTTTGAGGAATATGACAAGTTGATACTAAAATTCATGTGGAAGAGTAACAGGCCAAGAATAGCACAGATAATTCTGAAAAGCGAGGTGAGGGAATGTCTCCACCTGCTATCATCAAGATAGATCATAAAATAATAGTAATTAAAACAGCATGGTTTCGGTGCTGAAATAAACAGGACCAACTGAACAAAACAAGGAGCTCAGGGACAGACCCATGCATACATGAAAAGTTGATATGGGACCAAGATGGCATTAGAAGTCAGGAGGAAACAAATTCAGCAAATGGTCCGAGCCACGTGGCTATTTATACAGAAGATAAAATTAGATCCCTAGTTCATACCATATATGGAAACAGATTCCAAATGGATTAAAAAAGACAGAGGAGATTCTCTATGCGATACTGGGATAGAAAAAAAAATTTCTTAAAATAAAAATTGGGCATGGAGGGGCGCCTGGGTGGCTCAGTGGGTTAAGCCGCTGCCTTTGGCTCAGGTCATGATCCCGGGGTCCTGGGATCAAGCCCCACATTGGGCTCGCTGCTCAGCAGGGAGCCTGCTTCCCCCTCCCCCTCTGCCTGCCTCCCTACCTACTTGTGATCTCTGTCAAATAAAAAAATATATAAAATCTTTTAAAAAAAAAATAGTAACAGAATGGACTCAAAGTTTAGCTAAAGGCCAGGCTGTGGAGTACTCTTGCTTAACAAAGTCCCTTCCAGAATTATTGCTCCAGAATTATTCTTCTTCTCATCAATGTATTATTTTCTTACCAATTTAAAGGGGGAAAGAAAAAGCCCTCACATAACAATTTCTTCAAAGAACTTGGAACATCAAGTTTGTCAATCTCCTAAAGCTGTCTCTCATACAGATTTCATTCTTTAAAATGGGATTCATTAGGGGAACCTGAATGGCTCAATCAGTAAAGCACACAACTCTTGATCTCAGGGTTGTGATTCAAGCTCCACAATGGGCATGGAGCCTCCTTTAAAAAAAAAAAAAAATCAGTAAATAAATATATAAAATACAATGGGATTTTCATTAACCACCTTCCTCTGAAACTCAATCACTTCTCATTACCATGCCAATATGATCAAGGTACTGGATTTTTTTTTTTACCCTTATACGACTTGCCCTGGTTCCAAAGGCAGACAATACGGTAATAATTGTCTACTATTTCGAACAGTAGAATTAGGAAGAGAACCAGTCGGGCTTCAACTGCAAGAGCTCATGAGTCCCAAGAGGGCAGTTTGTAACGGGCGACATGAAAGCCAGCGCTTGGGGTACGAGAGCGAGGGCTCTCCTAGCTTAGCGGGAATGACCGTCAGTGCGACTGTGCTCTCACCAGCATGTCGGTGGCACTGAGGTAGTGCTTGCTCGCCATGCACTGTTCCAGCTTCTGAGGCACTTGCTTGATATTCTCAATTTCATCCAGCAGGTTCAGGACATGCTTATGTTCAATTCCTTCGATCCACAGTTTCCGAAGCTCGTCCCTCTTGCAGTGCAACAGCATCTTGCACGAAAGCAGATTCTCTTTCACCTACAAGAAAACAGCGTGAACGTCAAGTCAGCCCAAAGTCTTGCCATCCAAAACCTATAACCTGGTCAGTTGTCTTCGTTAGTGTCACTAGAAGGGAACTGTTCCTAATCCCCCCTCCCACTGATCCCCATGGCTGGTCGGCTTGCAAAATTCTCATCCTGGTTCTGACACTGACTCACCTGGATGGGTGGCCTCCAACTTTGGGTGTATTTTGCTCTCCTGTGAAATGAGAAAACAATTCCTAACCTACCTCTGAGTGACTCTAGAAAAAGGGACGTAGGACTAAGAGATCTCTGAAAATATGTTAAAATATCCACCCACTAAGGTTAAAATATCTAAAAGAGAATGCCTGATAAAGTCCATGCTATTATTCCTCACCCATTTTCTCTGCATGCTTCTTATTCAGCTGATAGGTCACTCGGATCATCCTACATCCCTAAGTCAGAGGAAGTTTATAGCCAAGGAACTGCGTATTCATCTCGACTGACATGAAAATAAGCCCGTTTTCCAGAAAAGAGTAGACACATCTAGAGATAATCTCAAAACAAGAGGAACTAGCACATACCAAAGATTTTTAGATATTAAATAAGACAATCACAAGCATTCTCATCCATCTGCCGTTTGGTGACCAGTACGGCACAGCTCAACAAAACTGGAGGAGGAGGAGTGGGGGAGAGGTAGTCACAAGGTACATGAGGAGCATATGTTCATATTCTAATTAATACTTTTAGATTTTTATGACAAGAAATAAAAAGAATCGTGGCCTTCCACAGTTCACAGAGCTACTCTCCTATACTTTTGACATTCCTCACATATATTTTTATTTAAATTAGAATTCAGTATTTGTTTACAGTGTTTGTTGTTTTTGTTTTTCTGAGAGAGAGAGAAAAAGAAGGGGGGAGTGTGGCAAGGGAGAGGGAGAGCAAGAATCTTAAGCAGGCTCCATGCCCAGCACAGAGCCCAAGGCGGGGCTCAGTCTTACTACCCTGAGATCATGACGTGAGCCAAAATCAAGAGTAGGATGCCTAACCGACGGAGCAACCCAGGCACAACACCCAACCTTTTTTTTTCTTAAGAGAGAGATAGAGAGTAGTTATTTTGTGTTTCGTTTTAGGTAAGATTTATGAATACATGTCAGGTACACTATTTGATTAGTTTTAGCTAATGCAAGACACCGGTACAATCCAAACAATCGAACACAGGACATTTCCTCCACCCTAGAAAGTCTACCATGTTTCTGACTATTGAAAATCTGTCTTCTGCGAGATTTGGTGTGGCGGTGCACGTACTCAGAAATATTGTGCTTCTGGTCATTATGAAACTAAATTTCAACATTTTTCCAACACACATGGGAAACAGAAAGACAGAATGCTGAGACCAGAATGCTTCCTGAGAAAGCATTCACTCTATTCCACCGATAACTGCAGGGCAATACCAAATCCCACCTTTAAGAAACTCTCCAATGTAAAAAAGAACACTTTATAAATAAAGAGATTTTGCAATCTCTCTTGATAAGCACAGTGGAATGATTCTTCGCTTTGGGGGGAGTCATGGATCCCTTTGAAAATCTACTGAAGACAGTTCTAATTACCATCTTCTGCACTTCCAAAGTGATTAAAAAAGAAAAATCTTCTAAGCATAAAGCACCTAAAAAGGAGAACAGAGAGGCGGGAATGGCATATAAGAGATGGTAACAAAACCTTTGAGGCTGGCAAGAAGGCTGGAACGTGAGTCATTCAGCAGAGGAGAGTAACGTGGAAGGCTTAGCGTGGAGTGCAGTTTGCTACCGTGGACAAGAAGCACCAAGAGCACCGAAGGCGGGAATACAGGGCTCACACCTTCCATAAGGCGTATTTGGAGCCCTGGAGCCTCAGCAAACCAACCACACAAACAGGAAATGCCCTCCCCGCCAAACGGTGGCCAAATAGAAGGTTTATGAACTGAAAATCAGAAAGGATCCGGGCTAAGGGAAGGGTGTGAGGCAGTGAACAGCAAACCCAAAAACGAGATCAAAGTGGGTCTATGGAACAGTAACATCCTCAGCCCCCTTGGCCTCTGGCCAGGGGGCTCTGAACACACTCAGCTGGACTTTCAGCCCCAACACAGGAAACGTGGGGCTCTCCCTGGGAAAGGTGACCAGGCAAAAAGACCTCGAGTTAGTGACATCGGGGGTTTCACCCAGGAAACCGCTGGGTCTCCGCCCACTCACCACTAGACAAGGCCCACAATCAGCTTTGCACCTCCTCCCTCTTCCATTCAGGTAGTTAGCCAAGGAAAGCCTGGAATATGCAAAGTCAGGCACCAAAACAAACAAAAAGGAAAAGGTGCTGGGGGGGGGGGGGGCGGTCGTGGTATGGGACAAACATCTATACAGGAAACAAAAACTATAATTAAGATCCCTTAGGAAAAACAGGGGAAGGCATTTCATCAATGAAACAAGAATAGGACGTTATTAAAAAAAGACAACAACTGAGAATCAAAACAACTCTTGGAAATGAAAATATGATGGGAAAAAAATCCAATATAAAGGCTAGAAGCTACCCTTGAGGAAATCTCCAGAGAATAAAACAAAAACAACAGAGAGAAGATAAAAGAAAATGAGGGGATTGATCCAAGAAGTCTACTACTTGCCAAATAGGAGGTCCAGGGGAGGAACAATGAGACAAATGGAGTGGAGAAAAATACCAATAAAATGATAATAAAAAAAAGTGTCCCAGAGGACACGTGTTTTGAAATTGAAAAAGCACACCAAGTGCTCAAGAAAATGGAGTGAGAAAAGACCCAAGCCAGGGCACATTATCCTGACATGTGAGAACACAGGGATAAAGAGACAATCGTAAAAGCTTTCAAGGGCGGAGGGGAGAGGAAGGAAATCCATACAAAGAACCGTGAATCAGAATGCATCAGACTGTTCTCAACAGTAACACTAAAAGCTACAAGACAAAGGAATAATATAGCTTCAAAATCCTGAGAGAGAATTATTTCCCAGAAAAACTATCAATCAAGTGTGAGGAAAGAATAAAGAGATTTTCAGACATACAAGCTCTCCAAAAAAAATAATAATAATAAATAAATAAACCTTATATGCACGATATCTCAGCAAGCTAGCAAAAAACACACTCCATCAACACAAGAGAAAAACAGAAGATGGCAAACAGGGGATCCAGGGAAGGGGAAAACCAACGCAGAAGAAAGACAACAGGAACAATCAGTAATTACAAGGAAAGCAGCAACAACGAAATTGTAGAAGCAAAAACAGTACGCTGGATGGCTTAGAGGTAAATATTTATGTGGTTTTAAGAAAATTAGCACCGGCGCACCTGGGTGGCTCAGTGGGTTAAGCTGCTGCCTTCGGCTCAGGTCATGATCCCAGGGTCCTGGGATCGAGCCCCTCATCGGGCTCTCTGCTCAGTGGGAAGCCTGCTTCCTCCCCTCTCTCTGCCTGCCTCTCTGCCTGCTTGTCATCTCTCTCTGTCAAATAAATAAATAAATAATCTTTAAAAAAAAAAAAAAAGAAAGAAAAGAAAATTAGCACCATCTATTTAACCAAAACCTAGGATACAACCAGAGAGAGAGAGAGGTTGAGGGAAGAAGATGAAGTAGGGTAGGGAAAAGAGTGGGAGGCAGACCTAAATCCCCATCTTCCATAGCTAGAAGCTCTTACACCATGTCTAAAAGAGAAAAATCAGGGCACCTAGGTTGCTCAGTGAGTTAAGCCTCTGCATCCAGCTCAGGTCATGATCTCAGGACCCCAGGATCCAGCCCCACATGGGGCTCTCTGCTCAGCAGGGAGCCGGCTCCCCCTCCCCCTGCCTGTTTCTCTGCCTACTTGGGATCTCTCTGTCAAATAAATAAATAAAATCTTTAAAATAGAAAAGTCGAGATTACTGTAAGCATTTCCCTAAGAGTAATAATAGTCAGTACCTTTGAGGTTTTGCAGTTGGGACTGGGGAAGCATGAGATGGGGAAGTACCGTTTTTGTCATCACTTGTGGGTTTGACTTCTTAAATTTTTAACTGAAGTATAGTTGACATGTAGTATTGGTTTCCGGTGGACGACACAGTGATAGGACAATCATATACATTATAAAATGCTCACCACGATTAAGTGCAGTCATCCTCTGTCACCATACAAAGTTGTTATAATATTGTTGACTATATTTCCCATGCTCTACCCTTGAACCCTAATCAATACCCTACAACTGTGTATCTCTTAATGCCAATTATTAAGGACTACCGAAACCTATTTCTCAAGGCTGTCATTCCCAGATCCTCTTTGGAGTTCTTGGTGTCTGGGCTAGGATTTCCAGCTATTAAGTCCATTGTGTCTTAAATCTTAATTAAAAATCTGTTAAAGTTTGATTTCTAATATTCTACTCTTCTCGACTTGGTTCTATAATTCTCAGATTTTTTTTTTAATCATTACTATGGAAATTGGTAAAAATAAATTGCATGTCATGCAACACCCAACTAGGCTCTTGAGCAAGAGAGGGAGGAATAAACTTACTGTCAGTAAAGTTGACCAAACTCCTTTCTCACTGGAAAAAAGACCATTAAGGCATTTTACACTAAGATACATACAATGCAGTCAGCTCACTTCCCCTCTTTGCCTACTACATGGAGGGAAACTAAAAGGAAGGTAGAACTTGTGTCTGTGTTTGGGGGTGGGGGAGTTGGCATCAGGCTATGTGGAAACTGTACATCACCAAAATTATTCCCTAAACTAAGTTATTAGCCAAAGTCGCAGATGTAAGAAGCTACAAGAACTTTTAATATTAGATTGCCCTGAGGCTTCAACTTTTTGATTAGAAAGTCCTAGTTATGAAGAAATGTTATTTTAAAACTTGGGCGACAGGAGGGAATACTACTCGGCAATAAAAGAGAAGAAATAAGAAGAATTTCAAACATTTTGATGAACAAATGAAGCCAGGTGCAAAAAAGTACATACCGAAGTTCTAGAACACGCAAAAATAAAAAATAATCTATAGTGATGGGATTTATTTCATTTTTTTTAAAGATTTTATTTATTTATCTGACAGAGAAAGACACAGCGAGAGAGGGAACACAAGCAGGGGGAGGGGGAGAGGGACAAGCAGGCTTCTCGCCAAGCAGAGAGCATGATGCAAGGCTCGATCCCTGGAACCTGGGATCATGACCCAAGCCAAAGGCAGACACTTAACGACTGAGCCACCCAGGCGCCCCATATAGTGAAGGGATTTAAATCAGGAGTTGTTTGGTACAGGATGTGGAGGGGTTAGGGGATAAAGAGGGAACACAGAATTTTAACTCCAAGGAAGCAGGAGGGAACTCTCTGGGGTGGATGGGAATACATTCGAGGATATATAAATTTGCCAGAACTCACTGAACTGTACTCTAAAATACTGTATTTTATTGCAGGTAAATTACAGTTTGATAAATGCTTTTTATGCAGGAAAGAAAGAAACCGCACTGCAGCTATCAACGAGTAACAACATCTAAAATGTGAGAACAGTACCAAGTTACATCTAAACTTTTATTTCTCAGTGTGGTTACAGCATTTTAATTCCACTCTACTGAATTTATCAGGATCATTAAGATTGAAAACTTTTGCTACTGTGTGTCCCTGCAATAAATCCATAGTCAAGCTATTCAAATCAACACATTGAAACCCAAGTATAGAAATCATTCTTCAAACACAAGTTTCCTCTGCTTCCTTCAACTTCTAGTAACTTCATGGTTGTTCCTAATCGCCTGTGTGGCCCCAGCAAGAATTTCAGTTTCAATATACAAGATCCTCCGGTCACTCTAATTAGAACCTATTAGAAAAAGAGAAGATAACCAAGAGGTTATTGTGAATGGGTATGTGAGATGATACAGAAAGCAGAGAAACAGAACTATCTGCAACCTGTTCTGGGGAAGATAAAAGAGAGGAAAACTGCCCAGGGCCTCCGAGTTACAACATGGTCGCATTTGTGAGATAGAAACAGAGACAGATATAAGAGAGGCTGATGGATACAGGCCTCGCATCATCAGATTCAACGATTTTCTGGTTTTGTTCAAGGATAACTGGGGTGGGGGGAGGGGGGATGCCTTTGGGTGCGCATAGTATCTGTAATAAAGCATAACGAATGTGCAAGCCCCCCACTGCAACTACAGACTAGAAAGAGTCTACAAAGTTCCCCATAAGCAAGGGATGTTAACTGAAAATTAATGTAACAGTCGACGTTATTCTTAATTCTGAGAGTACAAAATTTGTTTTCTCTTCTGTAGCTAAAAATAAATCTACATATAAACGTGTTCACGGGTATTCTCCTGGCATGTGTCCAACCCCTTTTTTTCCATAGTCTTATACAAAGTATCTGGAAGGAATGACATGCAGAAACACTACTCACTGTTCTGTTCTAAAGCCCTTTAGAACTACCGATCACTTTTAAATTACCCTCAAACTTTTATTCCCATGCTTTTGTTCCCTTCAGGGTTTTTTTGTTCTGTTTTGTTTTGTTTAGCTGCCATGCTATGGTCTTAAATTCTCTGAGAGGCTCCACTGAACCCTTTCCAAGAGTAATACTTTTCCTTTGAGTCACAGAGTCTGGACATAGTACACAAATACAGATACACAAACTTATGGAAACACGACCTCATAATTCTTGTGAACGCCTTCACATACTCTACTGCCTAGATTTTAAATTATGCTTTCTCTTTATTGCCCACTGTCGAGCATGTCCCTTTCTAGGCTTTTCTTCCTTTCTCCAAGAAGCAGCCAGGGTTTTCTCCCCTTACCTTTGGGCTGTAAATAATTTCCTGCTACATCCATGTTGCTCTACTGTGACATTTTCTTGTATAAGGTATACTTTCTTTTTTTTTTTTTTTAAGATTTTATTTATTTATTTGACGGACAAAGATCACAAGTAGGCAGAGCAGCAGGCAGAAAGAGAGGTGGAAGCAGGCTCCCTGCTGAGCAGAGAGCTCGACGCAGGACTCGATCCCAGGACCCTGGGATCATGACCTGAGCCGAAGGCAGAGGCTTTAACCCACTGAGCCACCTAGGCACCCCTCAAGGTATACTTTCATATAAAAGCCACAGACTTGGGGCGCCTGGGTGGCTCAGTGGGTTAAAGCCTCTGCCTTCAGCGCAGGTCAGGATCCCAGGGTCCTGGGACGGAGACCCGTATTGGGCTCTCTGCTCAGTGGGGAGCCTGCTTCCTCCCCCACCCCACCCCCTGTCTGCCTCTCTGCCTACTTGTGATCTCTGTCAAATAAATAAATAAAATCTTTAAAAAAAAAAAAAAAGCCACAAACTTATTTTAATTGTTAAGTAATGAATGTGGCACTACTCAATGATTAAACCCTCAACAACTTTGTTTGAATGATCACATACAGTTACTTCTAACTACAGGCAAGAGAAATGAGTTAAGAGCTTGATCTAGTACCAACTTGGGGCAGCTGAAACTGAGGTGAAATGTGAAGTGTGTGCATTCACCATAGAGACAAGTCCATTTTCCCTTCACCAGCTCCTGGGATGAACATGAGACAGATACTTAGTGTCTTTAAAGAAATCTGATGTCCTCTCATCCACGCCCCACAGCGCAGAGCAAACATTCCCATTCAAAGACCAGCAAGTATCACCTGTGCCCCCCAAGTCCCCAGCTTGTACCCATTCATATCCATCTATTTTGATGCTGCTGCTGTAACCGTCATTATTAGAGACCGGCAGAACCCACGGATTCTAGGTTTTCTAGCGCAGTAACATGTCATTCTGACGGGTATCAATACATATTCAACAGTAATAGGATAGCCTAAGGATTCTGATTATCCACATTACTTGAAATGATCAGTCATACATGCTCTTTTATTTACATGTATTTTTTTTAATCTAGAAAAAAAATTCCCAGTAGACTTGACTCTCTAGGAAAAGAGTCAACTCTATCATCTCATTATCCTCAAAGACTTAGATTCTACTAATATACATCCATAGATGAAACTATTACCAGGGAAATGTCAACAGTTCTGTGTTCTCAAGCTCTAAAAGCATGAATATGAACATCTTCACCTGCCGTGGTCCCCAATGAAATCTACTCGGTGTGTCAGGTACAGTAATTTTAAATTTAAATATAAATTTTAAAATTCATAAATTGTATCATGTCATTCTTGTGTTCAAAAGTTTACTGCAGTGGATTCCCACCACATTCAAGAGTTATGAACCAAGTCCTTACAGTCACTAAAACCCCCGGTGACCTGACCCACCATACTGCACCTCATCTACCAGCTCTGTCTCTCCAGCCACTTTCCCCTTCCCTTCCCCCATCCCATCTTGCTCCAGCCCCACTGGCCTCCTAGCTGCTTCCCCCAAATTCCAATCATGTTCTTGCTTCGGGATCTTTCTGCACCTGCCAATCCTTCTTCCTAAGGTGCTTCCCTTCACTCTCCCTCACTTCCTTCAGGTGTTGGCTCAAACGTCCCCTCAGTCAAGCCTTCCCTGACCGATCCATTTATTTTATTTTTTTTTAAAGATTTTATTTATTTATTTGACAGAGAGAGATCACAAGTAGGCAGAGAGGCAGGCAGAGAGAGAGAGGAGGAAGCAGGCTCCCTGCTGAGCAGAGAGCCCGATGCGGGCCTCGATCCCAGGACCCTGAGATCATGACCTGAGCCGAAGGCAGCGGCTTAACCCACTGAGCCACCCAGGCACCCTTGACCGATCCATTTAAACAGCAATTCACAATTCTCCCTTCCTGGCTTTTGGCTCTGAAAGCACGGCACTGCTTACCATCTGTTATAGCACACTGTACTAATGTACAGTGGGTTTCCCTTGAATAGAATGGAAACCAGAACATAAACTCCACAAGGCCAGGAATTTGTTTTATTCACTTCTATACCCCAGAGCCTCGATCAATGCTCAGCACAAAACAGACACTTCACACAGAGACTCAATCCACGTGGTTAAACATCACCTACTTTGTTTTTCTGTCCCCGCCCACAGCACGTCAGTTGCGTGAAGACAGGGATAGGTGTTCTCCGTGGGGATAACCCCAGCAGTGAAAACAGAACCAGACACACGGCTAGTGCTCCACAGGTTTTGCTGAATGAATCCTCATTATATTCGTTTGGCAGAGAGCAGGAAGAAAATTTCAGCTCAAATCTGCACATGCTCACTATCTTACTGGATATAAAACAACACGGCACCGTCATGATTCAGTCATCCCCACTTTTATTTTAAAAATATGCATGATTATTTATAGGTGTGTAAATATATACACCTATATTTTGTACATAATCCAAAGTGCAATTAAAAACCAGAAATGACAGGAAAAGATGAATAAGAACACATCAGTGTTTCCTTGGTGATAAGAAATGGACTTTCACAGTACAAAACTGTCAAATTAGACAATAAAAACAAATACACATCCATTTTTCTTTCCTCACTTATCCATTATTAAAGGCTTTTTTAAAAAGAGCTTTAGCCCTTTCTCTTCCCAATATTGAGCTAATCCATAATAGAATTAGGTGACATTTACTTTGACAAGTGTCTGATGTAATAAAGTTTTCTTTTTGTTTTCTTTTGCTCAAAATTCCAGCATACTTAAAAATGAGGATGGCGAACAGACTGTGGCTGCTAAAACAAATGTGAAATAATCAAGAGGAGACTCTTTCTCAATATGAGCCAAAACTATCTGGGCAAAGAGGCTATCAACTCCAAGTGACAGGGAGTCAAGGCAGAAACCACTGCAGGTTTCCCTTGACATGAGGACAAAGTCCATTCAGCCAAGCAGACTAATCAGAAAACAGAAATACCAAACCTTCACCCTTACTGTGATTACCTAGGGCAAAGCCAGAAGGTCAGCAGCACTAGACATTCATTTTCGGACTCCTCTCGAGCTCAGTATACTGGGTCAAAATGGACTACCGTTGACTTTAAACTGATCTATAGCTTTGCCTAGTTTCACAGATAAATCCACAGGATGAACTCACCATTTGTAAAGGCAAAGAATTATAGTACCCCTTTTGAAAATGCCCAGTTAATTTTACAATGTAAAGAGGTCATCAAATTGCTTCAGAAAAGGTTAAGAGCTTGCTGATTCTCAAAATGGTCCTCTTAGAGGCTGAAACTCAAGTGTCAACAGCATTTTTCTAAGAATAATTTAAGAAAGTGCTTGGAGGGCGCCTGGGTGGCTCAGTGGGTTGGGCCGCTGCCTTCGGCTCAGGTCATGATCTTAGGGTCCTGGGATCGAGTCCCGCATCGGGCTCTCTGCTCAGCAGGGAGCCTGCTTCCTCCTCTCTCTCTCTCTGCCTGCCTCTCTGCCTACTCGTGATCTGTCTGTCAAATAAATAAATAAAATCTTTAAAAAAAAAAAAAAAAAAAAAAAATAAAAAAAAAAAAAAAAAAAAAAAAAGAAAGTGCTTGGAAAACCTTCAGGTAAGGTCTAGAAGACAGACAAGAGAACATGTGGGAAAGCGATACACACAGCTGTTACTGGGCAGGGACAGTCCAGCGAATTCAGAACCAATCAACAGCACTGGCGGCTCATTTCAAATGGTCTGTGCAGCCCCGTGGGCACAGAAGTGCTGCAGGGGCAGCTGCAGAGTATGGAGGAGACCAAGCATGAGGCTCTGCATCTCACACCCCAACACCACACAAGAGGCAGCTAGGATGTCGGGGTTCCACGAGACAGCTCATTTTAAGAAGCGCGGTTACTGCCTAAAAGAGGTCTGAAAACCAGCAGCAAGGAGCTTAAGAGTTAGGGAGACCAGCGTTCAAATCCTAAATCTGTTGAGCGAGGAACAGTCAAGTGTGGCAAGGAAGCAGTGCTAAGTGGCAGCAGTTACCGTTAGGAGACTGCTACTAAAAGCAATTTAAGGAGTGATCCTCCAAACACGCAGCCAGAGACCCCAGGACTATGATACGACGGTCATCGATGGTCGGTTCATCCCTTGGCCATATACAAAAATACCCTTGAGGAACCCACTTTGTCCTTTAGGCAGTAACAACATGGCAGCCAGGAACCAGAGCTTTTTAAGATCCCACGACCAAAGGCAGGAAGAGAATGGGGCAAGAAGTAGCAAGAGAGAGAGGAGGAAACAAAGAATGAACAAGAAATCGCTGCAAAATAGAGAAAAATGACAAAACGGAAGTTCCTGCATGCTTGTCGCCACTAAGGAGGGGTATTCAAGAATTTCAGTATTCAGGGACGCCTGGGTGGCTCAGTTGGTTAAGCAGCTGCCTTCGGCTCAGGTCATGATCCCAGCGTCCTGGGATCGAGTCCCACATCGGGCTCCTTGCTCAGCAGGGAGCCTGCTTCTCCCTCTGCCTCTGCCTGCCATTCTGTCTGCCTGTGCTCGCTCTCTTCCCTCTCTCTCTGATAAATAAATAAAATCTTAAAAAAAAAAAAAAAAAAAAAAAAAAAGAATTTCAGTATTCATAAATACAGGTCTCCCTAATTCATAAGTCGGGGTTCCTTGTCACAATCATATCCGGAATGTCTCGTCAGTGCACAGAAGTCACAACCCACTTCAAATGAGGGGACACACTCAAAGCCCAGATATCAAAAACTGTTTCAAGGGCTACAGCAATACACGCACACAATGTGTGACAGGAGCCTATTAAATACATGGGATACACAGAAATGGGAGCCTCTAATAGTAAGAGGCCCTGGGTCTTCAAATAGCTCCCCTTTCATGTCCTCACGCGGAGGCCACCTTCCCCTTGTCCTTTTACAACGCGACGAGAAATAGCAGCAGAAGCCAAGGACAAGACACAGCGGGGAGGCGATTCTAGGACACCCTCAGTGCTCCTGTTCGGCCAGGCTTTCCAGACACGGCAAAACTCCCAGAAACTGTCATTATGAGTCCCTCCTCAGGCCAGTCACCGCTAGCTCGGCGCCTCCACACACTACGACCCCTGGCCTAACGGAGGGCAACAATCCCAAGAGGACAAGGAGGCCCACCTGCTTAATTTTGTTTCGGGAGTTGGTGATGCGCTCGGTGATGCTCTGGTACGTGCGGATGGCTGTGGTCAGTTCCGTGTAGTGCTGCACAATCAACTCGTCCAGGTCCCGGTCACACTTCTCATAGGCCTCCTCGAGACGCCCCTTCTCACTCTCTCGGTCTTCCACATCATCACTGGTCGACAGGGTCCTGGTGAAGACAGAGGCTGTATCAAGCTCAGTCACATTTAAAAGCAAAAAAGGAAGAGAGAGGAGTTAATCCACGAGCACATTCCCCTCCCTAAGGGGGTAGGAAGTGAAACATGTTTCTAACAGAAAACACGGACGCCACCTTCCTAGTACATTTCGGGAGCCCATCTAAGTGGATTTGGTGGTTGCCTGTCCGAGCAGCCTTTCCCTCCACTCTTGCCTTGGCACACGAATCTTAATTAGATGGTGGGCAGCAGGAACTCTGCGAGAGTCCGGGCAGGTTCTAATTTGCTTGTCTGAATCCCAGGAATTCCATTCACCATCTCAATGACAAGACTGACCAAGGAGACCTGAAGACTTCCAGGTGCAGTTTTCTTGCAAGATTAACCAGAAGCTCGATATTGGGTTTTGTTTTTTTTTTCTGGACACTGGATATTATTTATTTTTTAAAGATTTTATTTATTTGACAGAGATCACAAGTAGGCAGAGAGGCAGGCAGAAAGAGAGGAGGAAGCAGGCTCCCCGCGGAGCAGAGAGCCCGACGCAGGACTCGATTCCAGGACCCCGGGATCATGACCTGAGCCAAAGGCAGAGGCTTTAACCCACTAAGCCACCCACACACCCCGACAGTGGATATTATTAAACAAAGCTAAGATACTCAAATACTTCACCCACCTTACAACCATGGAAGGAAAGTCAAGAGAAAAGCCAAACGACTACACTGATACCATTGAACCCCCAAAGCAGCCAACACCTTCTGCTGCTTTCCTTCGGGATTTCTCGTTAGGGGAGATAACAGATACCCATTAGTTTAAGTCACCCTCAGTTGGTCTTTCATATAAAGCTATAAGTGTACTAACTGATGAAATTACTTATACACTGAGGAACGGAACATTCCAAATAGCTCATTTAAATGAACTAAATTTGGTACAGAGCCCCCAGCGGCCTGAAAATAAGGTCACATCAATTCTAAAATACGTTACAACAGCAATAACAGAAGCTATACTACAAGAAAATCCTGACTTTTACTATTCATCACAGCACTAACAAGACTGATATGAGTCAACAATAACCAGAGAACGAGATAGATACTTATTAAAAGTCTTTCAATAACTTAGTTTGATACATTGGCCACAGATCTTTATTATCTTTTTTGGACTTTTTCTTTTTTCTTTTTTTTTTTTCTTTAGTGTTCTAATCAGTAACAAAGAAACCTTTTTCTCTTATCTGTTGGCTGCAGTAATTTAGAGTTTCATTAAATTCCCTCAGATTTGTCAGCTTATATACATTCAGCATCGCTTATTTCATTTATCTTTAATTTAGGGAAGGGGTAGTTTAGGCTTTCGATGACGGATGCAATCAATTATAAGTCCATCATTAGAGCTGCTTTCAGAGATGGTCTATCTGTGAATCAATCACACATCTATTTCCAGATATTCACAAGCAAAATACTGTAGAACCGTTTTTCCCCCCACTGTCATTGACAGCAGGAGATCTTAATTCATGAGCCACATCATATATAAAACTTCCTTCTCAATTTAGAGGGAGATTCCACAGACCAGTCTTCGACATCAATCTAATCTCTAAAAAGAATTTCATAAATGTGTTAGGGATGCCAAGAGACCAGTTCTAGCAGGAAATGGTGGGGAAGGGGGAGTGGGCAGGACAAGAAATATAATGAAGGAAAATGCAAAGCCTCTAAGGGTTGTGCGGTGCACTCTGGAAAGCAACACACTAGGAACACCAAGACTTAAAGGAAGGCCTTTACCAGGCCAGATCCTGTGTCCCCCTCTGTCAATCGGTGATCCTATCAGACTACCTACCTCCAAGATAACTTTCAGGTAGAAAATACTGCACAAGTATTCGGCTAATAAAATATATCAGAGTGGACAACCTCGGAGGAATATGGTTTCAAAGATGGAGCTACCAATATCACTTGCAATATTTGGGTACAGGGAGCTAAGCGTGCCTTCCTATTGTTTCTATGATACATAACTTTGCTCTTTAAATCTGAAACCTTCCAGGCTGGTAATCTAAAGTAAAGCACAATCAGAAAATACCTTCGATTTATCAGCTGTCCCCAGGGGAAGAGTTCCTAAGTATTTACCTCCGATTTCCCCTTCTAATAGCAAACAGACACGGATTTGTCAGAGCTACACCAGATCAGTTTGCTATCTTTACAATGCTTTGATTTCCTCTCCACCGCCATTTGTGCAAGGAAACATGCCAAACATTTCACGTTGTTTACATTAACTAGGAGAATTACCATTAAAGAAAATGTCAGGCCCAGAGAGGACACCTTCTCGGGCATCAGCTGTCACTGTAACACATTACCGCCGCATTAGGAGTTATTTATGAAATAGAAAGGGTTACTAAAATGAAGATTAGAAAGTAAATTGGGTCCATAGGGGGTTTTAGCTCCTGTTTTCATTTTTAGAGAAAATATTTGTATAAAGAAAGAGCCTATGCCAGGTTTTTGCCCCTTTAATTTCATCCTCTTAATGGAAACTAGGCTGAATAACAGTTTGCCTTTAGTTGGAAATAGAGAACAAAACCACCGAAGGTTTTTTTTTTTTAATTAGAGAAAAGGAAGGCAACAAGGTTACTAATTACAATAATAGCCACAAATATTTGGAGAGGCTTACCACAGCTTCCAGAAACCCCCAGGGTTGCACACCGTACAGACTGCACACTGAACCTTCCTGACAGCCCTTAGGAGTAGTCCTGCTTTCATCCTCCCTCTACAATTTGAATTCTGGCTCCACCAGTTAGTACCTGTATGACCTTGGTCATGGCATCTCATTTTTTTTTTTTAACTTTTTAAATTTCTTTTCAGTGTTCCAGAATTCATTGTTTATACACCACACCCAGTGCCCCATGCAACACATGCCCTCCTTAATACCCACCACCAGGCTCACCCAAGCTCCTACCCCCACCCCTCCAAAACCCTCAGATTGTTTTTCAGAGTCCACAGTCTCTCATGGTTCATCTCCCCCTCCAATTTCCCCCAACTTCCTTCTCCTCTCCATCTCCCCATGTCCTCCGTGTTATTTCTTACGCTCCACAAATAAGCGAAATCTCATTTTTGAAAAATATTTTCTTTATTTATTTGAGAAAGACAGAGAGAGAAAGCACAAGCAGAGAGAGGGAGAAGCAGACTCCCCGATGGGCAGGGAGCCCCTGATACAGGGCTCGATCCCATGGCCCTGAGATCATGACCTCGGCCAAAGGCAGACACTTAACCGCCTGAGCCACCCAGGCACCCCTATCTCATTTTGTTCATCTACAAAGTGCAGAGAATACGAATATCTTCCTTATAGGGCCACTGGTGAGAATTAAAGGCGATCCAACAAAGCCTGGGAAATCATCGGCACTCAACGAACGGCGGTGGCTATTGCTGGTTCTCACTGTCACAGTAGTAGCAGTCAGGACAGCAAGGGCGATAGCTGTGTTCCATAACGTCATGCAAAGGACATTCTTTGGAAACAAAGATTCAAATTCTATCACCCCCAAAACGCTAGGTCATTTGGCGCTCGGCATGAGATTTAACCTCTCTGACTCGCCTTACTCCTCCCTGACATGAAGAATTGTAGAGAGTCTGACATTTTTATCCTACTCACAAGCTAACAAGTTAGCCTGCCCGAGTCTCATGGATGCTGCCAGAAGACACAAAACAAAGGACTCTGTTACAGCACAGCAGGCAGCCGGGGCACTGGCATATCTGCAGTAGCCCCCAACCCTGCCCCAAGTTCCACGAGGGTTAGGCAACTGGACCCAACTTTATGCCCAGACACACTGTGAGTGACTAGAGAGGAACCTGAATGTGGGAAAAGTCCATCTTTTATATGGACAGTACACCTGCCCTGCCTGCCTGCTCTTATACAGGGAGAGATGATCTCTCTCTTCCAAACATCCAAATACACAACCTTGGTGAGACTGTCTAAAACAAAGGGCTCTCAGTGCTTTGCTCAGAAGAACTTCAGAAAGAGCACGCCCAAGGAGAATGGGCTCCCAGCAATAATGGACCATAGTTCCCTGGGTTCCTTTGGAGACTGGGTGATGTCAGGTGATAGTAGATGATATCCCCAACGCCTGTTTTGTTTTCTGCAAAATGAGACCAGAAGCGCCATGTCTCCCACAATAAATATTTGCACCATAAATGAATGATACAGCATAAAAGCAGACCAGAAGTCTAGGGCAAAAGTATTCATGTCTGCTACCAAAACGCAGCAAATTTCAATGCGGAATTATTTTACTTTAAGCCAGTCACTTCACCTCAGCTGAGAGCAGGGTGGGAGAGAACACCTGTCATCTGAGTTCACCTCACCAGCCAGGTCAGGAACTCTCTCCCCAGCGTTCTAATAAGCCTCTGTGAGGGGAAAACTCACTAGTTCGCAAAGCCATTCACTGCAGTTTTGAAAAGCTCTCCTTATTACAACAGCTCGCCTTTCATTAAAATAAAATCAGCCTCTTTATAATTTCTACCCATTGATCCAAGTTCCACCTTTTTTCGGTTACATACATCTATTCCCTCTTCCATACAATTTCTCTTTAAGTGGTAAAAGGCTCTCGGTACTTCTTACTCAGATTAAACATCTCTAACTGCTTCAACGCTTTCTCCCACAACATGGCTCCCAAGCGCCCCCCCATCCTTGTAGATTTCCCTTCCAAAACAGCTACTGCTCACATAAAACTTACTATATGCCCGACATTCATCTGAGTGGATTTAGGCATAATAATTCACTTACTCCTGACAACAACCCTACAGGTAGGTACCATTACCAGCCACCAGCCCCCTCCCCACCTTATTACAGACAGGAAATGGAGTTGTGTATTAGAGGCACAGAACTTTTAAGTAGCAGAGCCGGGCCTCAAACCTGAGCTGTCTGATGTTAAAAGCTTCCCCATCCTGTGTAGTACCAGTGAATAAGACACACTCCTAATACGGCCTGACCAGTCCAAACAGGAAGAGGTTTTTATATCCTATAATACAGGCACCGTATTTTTAATAATCAGGCCTAAAATTACATTTTGGTAAATGCCGACACCAAAAACTATCCAAGATCCCCCCGGACAGTGAGTGCTGATGAGCCAGCTCTCACTCATCTACTTGGGAAATTTTCAAACTAAATACAGAAATGTACATCAATCCTTGTGTCCTACATTTGAGAAAGGGAAGAGGAAAGTGAAGCAGAAGATATCAGGTAGGGCCACAATGTGCCAGGGAATGCAGTGGTTATTTTGCACACATAGCTAAGATAATCCTCAGAAAGTCTGGTGAGATGAAATCAGAGGAACAGAGAGGGAAGGTAACTTTCACCCACATGCACAGCTAAGATGGGAACTGGACTTGACACGAAGTATACCTAACTTCACAGCCCATGCCTTTTCCAGTATGCCCGTTTTGAACTCCTACTCCTTGTGCCTTCGGCCCCTGATCAAGCAAGCTACAGCTCCCATGTGAAGAGAAGAGGAGATGGGCAGAGATGTAGACAATACTAAAAAACCTGCTAAGTGCTCCCAGACTCTTGAGTCTGGACAAGAAGCATAAACTTAAGGACATGAGAACGGGAGAAACGATCTGAAGTTGCCACCCCAAGATGCTTTCATGTTACTGAATCACTTAGATGTTCTTCTCCATTCCTATCTCGCAACCATTAAGATTTACAAACTATTGCCAAGTTCACGGAGGAACATTAAAAGCATACACTAAATTCTAGTTAAGCCAGACACAGAGACATTTCTGGATCACCAAGAATTTTGCACAAAGACAGCTCTGGCATTTGGCATGATGAATTACATCTCTAACCATGACTAATTAGTCCCCAGGAAGGAATTTATTTACCTAATGGGCTAAAAGGCCCACGGTGCACACATTAAGCTACTGTTCACAGCACCTAGTAGGAACACATGCTACATGGTTCTAGTGAATTCACAGCCAGCAGCTCCCAGTGAGCCTTCCACACAAGCATTAAACCTGAGGTAAGTAACTGCAGATCTGAAACTGAATTTGTCACTTTCCTTTTTTTTTTTTTTTTTTTTAACACCAGCTTCTGTATTTCAGTCTAGCCGGTCAAGTGTTCTGAAAGGAAAATAACTAGCCACCATCATGGACTCCTTCTACGGAGCAATTTTGCCTTCACTTTGGACTTAATAGAGTAATGGGAGTCCAGACAGGGGGAAGGCACACAAAAGTCTATATTGCTCTTAAAAAAGACAAAAGGAAGATCAAATAAAAGAGAAAGCACACCTATGAAGATAAGGTTAGCCACCCCAAGGTGACCCATCCCTCAAGAGAAACAATAACCTTCAGTCAAAGACAAAATGAGTGGATGCAGAAAAAACGCAAAGCAGAAACACTGCCAATTTGGAATATATCCTATGTTTCTGACTCTTCTCATCATGTGTCAACCATGAGGAGGTGCTGGCCACTTTCGAGCTCGTCGAGCAAGTCACTTAGCTTCTGTGTCTGTCTCTTTTCTCACCAAGTAGACAAGATAGTAAGAATACCTGCCTCACCAAGTGGTTGTGATGGGCAACGTGTGTGAACGTGCTCGGTAAAACATCAAGGGCCATTGATGTGTGGGCTGACACGTTATTAGGAACCAAATAAATCATCAGTGCATCACAATATTGTTAGCCCAAAGCCTCCCCCATTCGAAAGTTCCTGAAGATATTTATTCACGAACTGAGGTCAGACCTTTTCTTTATATTCTTAACGGTGCCTGGCACATTCGAAGTGCTCGGGAAAAGCTAAATAATGAGCAGTAGCCAAATGCAGGCTCTGAAGAGGTCAGGGAGGGCAGTTCTCTGCCTTAAGAAACAATTGCTATTAAATTATCTCACAGAAAGAAATGCCTGCTCCAAAATCTCTAGGAAAGGACAAATAATAGTTACAGCAACCCTACTGAGTTCATTTAGTCGTTCAGCCAAAGGTTCCTAGACACCTAGGACGTGGCAGGCAGGTGCTAAGCAGCCAGCGATGCAGCCAGGGATAAAAGCAATTCCTCCCCTCAGGAGGCTTACATCCTGGAGAAGCAGGTAACACGGGAGAAATACACAACACATGCAGGCCGGGAAGAAATGGTGATGGAAGAAACAGAGGCTGGGTAGAGGAGGGGGAGTGCACAAAACAAGGAGGCCAGAGAAAACCTCTCAGATAAAGACGGCATGTGAATAGAGCTTTCTAGAAAATGAGGGGGAGAGAGGCGGCACTTTCTGGGGAAACAGATTCCAGAAAGAACAGGAGACGCACTAGCCCTGAGGCAGGGTACTTGTTCCAGGTTCAAGGAACGGCAAGGAAGTCAGTGTGGCTTCAGAGAAGCAAGAGAGGGGACAGGGACGGATCAGAGAAGAAGCGGGGAGCCAGATCAGGTACAGCTCTGCGGACTTTTCCTCTCAGTGTTCTTGGATGCCACCGGGGGCTTAGCACCCAGGCAAATTAACAGCTTTCAGGGCGCCTGGCTGGCTCCAAGGGAAGAGCACACAACTCTTGACCTTGGGGTAGTGAGTTCGAATCCTATGTTGGGTGTAGAGAAATAATAAGAAAAATAAATAAAAACTTAAAAAAAAAAAGGAATGACAGCTTTCTTTTTTTCTTTAATTTTATTATGTTACTCACCACACAGTACGTCATTAGTTTTTTTTGTTTGTTTGTTAATATTTTATTTGTTTATTTGACGGAGAGCTAGAGAGAGAGCACAAGTAAGTAGAGTGGCAGGGAGAGGGGGAGAGAGAGAAGCAGGCTCTCTGCTGAGCAGGGAGCCCGATGCGGGGCTCGATCCCAGGACCCCGGAATCATGACCCGAGCGGGAGGCAGCTGCTTAACCAACTGAGCCATCCGGGCGCCCCACACCATTAGTTTTTGATGTAGTATTCCGTGATTCATTGTTTGTGTATAAACACGGCTTTCAGCCAGTATTTAATAATGAATACTGAATGCAAATATTCAACAATATTTCAAGTTTCATTTTACATCTATCCAACCTCTTTCTAAAAAAGATTGGAGACCATTTGTACAAAATGTAGGTAATACAAATGAGAAAGTGAACCTAGTTAAGGAGACAGAGGACAAAATGATGCCATGCAAATGTGGAACTCGGGTATGCAGGGCATGGAGGCAAAAACAGTTGATAGGAAACAAGCCCTCAACGTGAGCGTGAGGTTCCTAGCCATGCAAAAAGGGAACTGTAGCCAGTTAAGTCATTCTCATTATCAAAAAGATGGATTCCAGTTCCTCTATCGAGGAAGCAAACTTTAAGCTACTTCTAAATTCTAAAAGAAATCTTTCACTTAAAACAGTAAGGATGACAATATACAATATAGTGAACAAGGTCCTCAACCACCTTCTAAAAACAATAAATTTTATGTGGGCATTCTTGTAAGTTCCTTCCAGAACAGAACATTAAAACACAACTCAGACCAAGAGATTGTGACTCTGAACACAGTCCGAGCATGAAGCTTTTCCAATGATCCATTTTAATCTAAGAATGGAATTTGGGGAAAGAAGAGGATGAAATGGATCGAATCATGTTTCACTAATTTCCTCCTCTCAGCAAGCCCTTTGATAGTTCAAGCTGACCAGAGAGCAGTTCTTTGAAGAGCATCAACAGTACAAGTATTTGGTATTAGAGGATTAGTAGGGACTGTTAAATATCATAAGCCAGAAAAGCATGTAGGAAGGTTGCCAACTAATTGCAAAAAATTAACGACCTGTCCAGGGCTCTAGCCTGAGCCTCGAGATCACCTATATGTAATGACAGACCATCCCTGTGGAAGCATTTTAGGGTATTTTAACAAAGTAATAAGAGTCTCCAGAGTACCACCCGTTACAGACTAAATTGAGACACACTGTCCTCCCACTACCAAATTTATATTGAAGCAACCCTCAATGTGACTGTTTGGAGATTAGAGTCTCTAAAGGAGGTCATGTGGACAGGGCCTCAATGAGATACAACTGGTGACCTTATATGCAGAGAAAAGAGACACAAAAGAGCCCTCTCTCTCCACACACTCGCAGAGGAAAGGTCATTAGAGGACACAGCAAGAAGATGGCCATCTACAAGCCAACAAGAGGCCTTACCAAAAACCAACCCTGCTGGCACCTTGATCTTGGACGTCTAGCCTCCAGAACTGTGAGAAAAGAGATTTCTGTTGAAGCCACCCAGCTTGTGGTGTTTTGTTATGGCAGCTCTAGCAGCCTTATACCTGATCCTATGAAACACAGTAGTATTTTGCTTGGCTAAAATATCAAGGCAGATGTTATCGGTCACGCCCCTTCGAGCAACACAGATTCTCAACAAATCCTCAAGAATTAACTACCTGATTCAGCCTCAGATAACTAAACTAATTAACCTGCTATAAGAAATACTTAATGCAATACACCTGAATTTTGGTGACACCTGCAGAACAATTAGCAGTAAGTCCTGCTATCTGAAAACAGTTAATACGCTTAATTGTCTACTAAAGGCATTCCTTGTTGGTATCCAGTGACCTCTCCTCCAGGAATAATAAAGATTAACAAAACAATTAATGTAAATCCCTTCAAACAACTCAGAAAAACTCATTACAAGTAAGGTCCCACATATCCAAAAATCAGTTATCAGGAAACTACAGCTCTACAAAGCTCAATCTACAATAGGAATCAAATATCAGTGATACCCTTTCCGGAAAATACTCAGAATAGGCCTCTTCTTACCTGAAATCCCCAACTCCCTGCACTTTTTACTCCTCAGGCACCTAAACCCCTCAACCAGCACCACCTTCTCTCATTAGGGCATTTCTGATAAGTCTTTTTAGTCACATAATGGAAAGATAACCAGACAAGGGGTCCTCTTCATTTACAAAATATTGTAACACATTATCATAAGGCAAAAACCAGTATTTTTAAACTCAAATACACAAGGGTTAACTAGTTTCAGGCCCTCACTCCAAGTAGTAAAAAAAAAAAAACCTATTAGCTTATTGAGCTTTCTAGAATATTCCTTTTTGTTACTGATCCCAACACAGAAACAAAAAGTCTAGAGCATACATGATTCTTGAAGACATGTTTCCATTTTCTTTACCAAACTGCTTTTTCTGGTTAGGTTACACTATCCTACATTATCAGATCTCCTTAGCCCTTATTTCAAAGTGTGAGAGTCAGATTTTTTTTTTCTTTTAAAGCATGAACTAGCCAATGTTAAGAAATACCTGACAGTAACATGTCAGCAGGGGAACTAAAGACAGGTCTCAGTGCACCTGAGTGGCTCAGTCAATTAAGTGTCTACCTTCGGCTCAGGTCATGACCCCAGGGTCCTGGCTCCCTGCTCAGCAGGGAGTCTGCCCCCTAACACCCACCCCTTCTGCCCGCTCCTGCTCATGTGCACCTGCACCCATTCTTACTCAAATAAATACTTTAAAAAAAAAAAAAAAGACAGTTCTAAGTATGAGTATAAATCCAAACTAAAGAAAAGAAAAAGAAATCACTAAGAATATGAACACTAACAAGTTGAGAAGAATTTTCAAAGCCTATTCTACTAAGCAGAGCACTTTGTCTATGATGATTCATCTACAAATGCTTCCAATGAATTACAAAAAAAAAAAAAAGAAACTCTCATAATTCTGAGTTTGCATGGAAAAAATCAAACATTAAATGTTTGAGATGTGTATCACTACATAATCACATAAGATATGGCTTCACTCAAAGCATAACTGAATCTATATTACACTTTTTAATCCAATTTTATTATATTCAATTATACACTGCGACTGCTTGTTTCTTAATTATGTCTTATTAGATCCCACAAAATACAAGATAATCCTATCCCAACTGATAACGATTCACGACGACAAGTCCCTCTGAAAAAAACTTTCCTGATGCATAAAAGCAACATCTCTTAATTCACTACAAAAATTCACTTAATATCAAGTGACAGTAAACAATTTCTGCTTTAAAGTCAATTGAAAATTCACTGGTGTCTTGCTTCAGACGGCACTTAGGGCCAATTACTATACCCAACACATGCAGCTTTTCAATATTTCAATTAACTCAGTCACACAAAATACTTCTGGGGACCAAAAGCTCTAAGTCTTGTAACCAACAGAGAAGGCCATTATCTAAAATTAAGTAAAATCACCTTCACTACATGGGGAGATGGAGAGAAGTGAGTTGGGGGAAATGGGAGGAGGAGACAAACCATGAGAGACTGTGGACTCTGAGAAACAAACTGAGGGTTTTGGAGGGGAGGAGGGTGGAGGTTGGATAAGCCTGGTGGTGGGTATTAAGGAGGGCACATATTGCATGGAGCACTGGGCGTGATGCATAAACAATCAATTCTGGAACACTGAAAAGAAATTTGAAAAAAAAAATTTGCCTCACTACAGCATACACTGAGTCCAGGATTGACAGAGTCCATTTTAAATCTACCCCCTACCCTTTCTTAACTGAGGCTACCTCTTTGCCTACTTCCATCTGAAGCTCTACACCCTCCTCCAACCCTTCTCCACAGTGATCTTATTCTTCATCTCCAGGGGAATGTTTCCGTTATAACACAGGACGGCATTTGGTCACTTTAAAGGTGGAGGCTACTTCCTAATGTGGAGTTTCCCGTCGGTTCCTCAGAAATCCCATTTTAGAAGACAAGAGTAGGCACTGCATGGTACTAGGTTATCTTGAAATCCTGGATTACACAAATTGAAGCAAGTTTCTTAACTGCAGACATCTAGGAGGCTTTAATATGTTCGTGTGCCAGGTGCCTTGGGGAGGAGGGCAGAAGCTGAGTGGACAAGACATGGAAACTATGTAGTTATTTCTTAGATTTAGTCATCTACAGACCCTTGTAATTCCCACCCCCTTGTAGCTCCCCAGTCTGTAAACACACATGTGCATTTTCATGGAAATTTTCAAACACGTACAAAACCGGAGAGACTCCTCCAATAACCCAGCTTCAATGATTATCAACACACCCCAGTCTTGTATCATCTACACCCTAACTTGGACCCCTAGTTATTTTGAAGGAAATATTCAACATGGATATTTTTATCAGTATATAATTCACTATGTACCTCTTAGAAAACGGTCTGAATTCCAGTATAATTTACATAGTGTTACTTCGTTTCCGGGTGTCCGATACAGTGATTCAACAATTTTATGCATGACTCAGGGCTCATCATGGTAAGTGCACTCTTAAATCCCCATCGCCTCTTTCACCCAGCCTCTCCACCCACCCGGGCTCCTTTCCTAACCTTTTCTCTAGAGTTAAAAAAGTCTTTTTCTTTAGGGGCACCTGGGTAGCTCAGTCAGTCAAGCGGCTGCCTTCAGCTCAGGTCATGATCCCAGGATCCTGGGATCGAGTCCCACATTGGGCTCCCTGGTCAGCAGAGAGCTGCTTCTCCCTCTCCCTCTGCCTGCCACTCTGCCTACCTGTGCGCTCTGTCAAATAAATAAATAAAATCTTTAAAAAAAAAAAAAGTCTTTTTCTTTATTCATGTTTTGTTACTTAAATTAAGAATCTTTTTGTAAAAATAGCCAGGATACCATTATCTCAGCTTTAAAAAGTTAATGCTAATTGATTTATTTCCCCAACTAAATTATGTCCTATGGGCTACTCAAACTCTAACTTGCATTCGAATCATCTGGTAACCCTGTTACACTGTGGAGCGGCTCAGCTCGGCCAGGTGGTGACAGAGGCTGCCTCCCCCTTTTTAAGATTCTACAATCCTATCAAGGTCTCAAGTGGTATTTTAAAAATAAAATGATGTCCCCCATCATATTTAGCATAATGACAGGCACCAATTTTTTTTTTAATTTTATTTATTTATTTGACAGACAGAGATCACAAGTAGGCAGAGAGGCAGGCAGAGAGAGAGGAGGAAGCAGGCCCCCTGCTGAGCAGAGAGCCCGATGTGGGGCTCCATCCCAGGACCCCGGGATCATGACCCGAGCCGAAAGCAGCGGCTTAACCCACTGAGCCACCCAGGCACCCCATGCACCAAATTTTAAACGGAAAAATGCTTCTTGAATTATATGCCACTTTATTTTTTGCAAGGGCTGTATACTCAATTAATGAATCACTGACACTACATTAAAAACTAGTGACGGACTGTATGTTGGCTGACTGAACAATAAAAAAAATAAAAATTTTAAAAATTGAAAAACAAAATTTTTTTAAAGCAATAAATGGTCAAAAAAGGTTCTCCTAAGAGAAGTGTGGATATTCCTCAAGAAATTAAAAATAGAGCTTCCCTATGACTCTGCCATTGCACTACTGGGTATTTACCCCAAAGATACAGATGGAGTGAAAAGAAGGGCCATCTGTACCCCAATGTTTATAGCAGCAATGGCCACGGTCGCCAAACTGTGGAAAGAACCAAGATGCCCTTCAACGGACGAATGGATAAGGAAGATGTGGTCCATATACACTATGGAGTATTATGCCTCCATCAGAAAGGACGAATACCCAACTTTTGTAGCAACATGGATGGGATTGGAAGAGATTATGCTGAGTGAAATAAGTCAAGCAGAAAGAGTCAATTATCATATGGTTCCACTTATTTGTGGAGCATAACAAATAGCATGGACGACAAGGGGAGATGGAGAGAAGTGAGTTGGGGGAAATTGGAAGGGGAGATGAACCATGAGAGACTATGGACTCTTAAAAACAACCTGAGGGTTTTGAAGGGGTAGGGGGTGGGGGGTGGGAGATCCAGGTGGTGGGTATTGGAGAGGGCACGGATTGCATGGAGCACTGGGTATGGTGCAAAAATAATGAATACTGTTAGGCTGAAAAAATAAAAAAAAGGTTCTCCTAAGGAACTTAAAATATTAAGTTTTCCTACCTGTCAAATGGTACACGAGAACTTTCCTGTTAAATGGTGAGTTCCCATGTTTTTCAAGGCAAAATTCCCATCACATAAAGGATTGGCTACTAAAAAGACCAGAACTCATTTCATGGCTTGAAAGCAGTGAAAAATGTAAGTAGCTGCAGAGGAGAAGACCAAAGTGAGCAGAGCTCAGAGCTCACCACTGCAAACTGAAAAATGCAAGCAAAAACAAAAAGCAAAACAAAACCACCACCAACAAAAAACAATCTAAATGCTGTGCCTCCCAAAGAAAACCAATTACCAGCTCTAAGAGAGCTCAGGCTACCAAGAACAATACTATCACAGGCAAACAAATAAACAAACAAAAAAAAGACCCATATTTTTAATAATAAAGAAATACACAAACAGACGCAAAATAGTTCCAAAGCATTTCTCGGAGTTCTGAAGGAAAAGTTCTTGGAAAAGTACTATATGAAGCAAAAGTGTTTAGCTGTTTAATGAAATACTCTGCAAAATGTGAGATACTATTAGGGCGGAGATATCTAGTTCACTCTCATGCTGTACCTTTATACAGCAGACCCGTATAAATGATGACCTTGGGGCACCTGGGTGGCTCAGTGGGTTAAAGCCTCTGCCTTCGGCTCAGGTCATGATCCCAGGGTCCTGGGATAGAGCCCCAAGTCGGATTCTCTGCTCAGCGGGGCGCCTGCTTCCTTCTCTCTCTGCCTACTTGTAATCTCTGCCTGTCAAATAAATAAATAAAATCTTTAAAAAAAAAATGATGACCTTATTCTTCCATCTGCTCGTATGCAACTGATGAATCAGACCAATAAAATTCTTTAAAGATATTTTTCAAAATATGAAGCACTGACAGACTTCCGCTCTGATCTAGAAGAAATAACTGGGACTGGATTTGCCCTAGCATCTGAAAATAACAACAACCAAAAAAAACCAAAAACAAAAACAAAAAACTGATTTCAAAACCTTAAGCATTAAGGCAGAGTTTGCAGGGCAGGTGAGGAAAGGAAAGAACTAGAGAGCACTCTGAAAATCCCGCAGAAGGGCTCCCTTAAAGCCTCCGCTCACTATCACCATGCCTAGGAAAACTACCCAAGGCCAGGAAAAGAACCACCAGTAAGGATTAATGGGCACAAGTACCTGAAATCACACACAGCCAGAGGGGAAAATCTCAGGATTCACAGAGCATTGGGTGGAGTACTCAAAAGAATTTTGCCATATTTAGGAAACAAAACTGGCCCTAAACCAAATGTAGCTTCGTCCCCATGAGCAAAATTTAAAACAAGACGTGAAAGGACCACAATGTCCAAGTAACTTAACCAAATCCTAGAACAAAATTCAGGAATATTTACAAGAAAACAAAGACATCTGCTATCAGTACCCAAAAGGTAAAATTTACAATATCTAGTATCCAAAACATATGTAAGGTATGTAAAAAGGGGGGGAGTGGTTATTAATCAACTGAAACTAAGCCAAAAATGACATAAGAAGACAAAATGAGTAAACAAGAACATTAAAGGTATTATAATACCTGTATTTCATAGTCCAAGAAGCTACAGGAAAGACTGAATGTTCAAGGAAAGCTATTAACGATTTTTTTTTCTTAAAAGACCCAACTCAAACTTCTAGACCTCAAAACTATAATCTAATAAAAAATACATTACATAAGATTAACAACAGATTGGAAATTATAGAGAAGATTGAAGACTTTGAAGACACAGTAATAATAGAGGGGGAAACATCAGCATTCAGTGAGATGTGGGACTTGAAGTGCCTAAAATACTTAGATAAATCTAACCAACAATATGTAAGACTACATACTGAAATCTATTTTAAAAATTGATGAGCGAGGGGCGCCTGGGTGGCTCAGTGGGTTAAAGCCTCTGCCTTCGGCTCAGGTCATGATCTCAGGGTCCTGGGAACGAGCCCTCCATCGGGCTCTCTGCTCATTGGGGAGCCTGCTTCCTCCTTTCTCTCTGCCTGCCTCTCTGCCTACATGCGATCTCTGTCTGTCAAACAAATAAATAAAATCTTTAAAAAAAAAAATTGATGAGCGAAATTAAAGAATTAAATGAAAAAATACACCTATTCAGGGATAAGAATATTCAACATGACTAAGATGTCAATTTTCCTATGTCACTTTGTACATTCAATGCAATCCCAACCAAAAATCCGAGGTTTTATCGTACAAATTTACTAGCTAACTCAAAGACTGATATGGGGAAAAAAATAAAACGAAATAAAATTGATGCAGAAATGCAAAGGACCTAGAATACCCAAAATAACTTTTGTTTTAAGTAGGCTCCATGGAGCCCAATGAGGGGCCTGAACTCACAACCATGATGAGATCGAGACCTGAGCCAAAATTCAGAGTTGAACGCTCAACCAACTGAGTCACCCCAGCACCCCATCCAAAATAACTTTTAAAAAGTAGGGTACAGGGGCACCTGGGTGGCTCAGTGGGTTAAGCCTCTGCCTTCAGCTCTGGTCATGATCTCAGGGTCCTGGGATCAAGTCCCATATCGGGCTCTCTGCCCGGCAGGGAGCCTGCTTCCCCCTCTCTGCCTGCCTCTCTGCCTACTTGTGATCTCTGTCAAGTAAATAAATAAAATCTTTAAAGAAAAAAAAAGAAGTAGGGTACAGGTGGAGAGCAAACACGGTCTTCAAGACTTAAAAAGCAACAATCAAGACTGTGGTAATGTCATCAAGATAAACAAATGAGTGGGGGCACCTGGGTGGCTCAGTGGGTTAAGGCTCCGGTGGTGATCCCAGGGTCCTAGAATCGAGCCCCGAGTTGGGCTCTCTGCTCAGCGGGAAGCCTGCTTCCTCCTCTCTCTCTGCCTGATTCTCTGCCTACTTGTGATCTCTGTCTGTCAGATACATAAATAAAATCTTTAAAAATTAAAAAAAAAAAAGATAAACAGATGAGTGAAATAGACTAGAGAATCAAGAAATAGACCCACATTAGTCAACTGATTTTTGACAGATATACAAAAGAAATTCAGTGAAGCAAGCATAATCTGTTTAATGAATGGTGTTGGAATAATAGGATACTCTTGCACAAAAAAATAAACTGGAAAAAAGACATGGATGCTGTAAGTGTTTGTCTCTATCTTGATATGGGTAGTGGTTATATAGGTAAAAATTCATCAAGCCATATACTTAATATATGTGTACTTAACGATACATATGAATACCTCGAAAATGGAGACAAATAAAGTCAGCGTATAAGTTAGCATAGAGAAGGGTGCCTGGCTGGCTCGGTCAATAGAGCATGTGACTCTCGATCTTGGGGTTGTGAGTTTGAGCCCCACACTGGGGGACAGAGATTAGTTAAAAATAAGTTAGCATATAGAGTAAGCTCCCATATTTATTTTAAAAATAATATTTTTTGTTTGAAATAAAAGAATTTCTATCTATCCATCCAATATTTTGTACACGCATATACACACACCCAGAGACACAGCAAAGTCTGGAATGAGGTTCAGCTAATATCAATTGACAGTGACTGGAATAATCCCATCTTCCTGCATTTCCACTCTTTCAATATATAACAATATATTGTTTTAAATTATAACACTGTTTGAATTATAACAATACAGTCAATTTTTTAATAAGTGGAAGCGAAGTTATTAATAGTGTTTAATTCTGGGTAAAGAGAATATGAGAGTTTATATTTTCTTCTCTGTAATTTTCTATATATTTTTAATTCTCCCACTTAAAAAATATTTATATAACTCCAAACACTATATATAGCAACATGAAAAAATTCTGTTATGCTAAAAAAAGTTGTTTGTTATAACTAAAACTATTAAACTTCTCTAAGTACCTAGACAAGATCCACACAAAAACCTTAAAAAGGAAAATAGGTTAATATTTAGGAAATAAGATTGTTGGACTTGTTTTCTTTTTAATAACTTTTTTTTTACAAGTTTTTGTGACCCAAAAATGGGGATGTGCCAATGCCAAGTATGCACAAGAAGGGAACAAAACGCATGGAATGTTGTTGAAGATCCCACAAAGGTCCAACAATGGAAAACAGAAATCACCTTTTCTGTAAATGGTGCTTGAACAACGGAACATCCACCTGCAAAAAAGTGAATCTGGACACAGATCTTACTGCCTTCACAAAAATTAACTTGAAATGGGTAGCCTGAACTGCACAGCCAAGTACAAGACATAACATGAAACTCCCAGAAGTGAACACTGGAGAAAACTTACATGATCGTGGGTATGGCACAGAGTTTTTAGGTTATAATGCCAAAGACATGACCCGTAACAGAAATCACTAATGATTCATTAAAAGTACAAACTTCTGCTCTGGGAAAGACTGTCAAGAGAATAAGACAAGCCACAGACTGGGAGAAAAATACTTGCAACACGCATATATCCGCATACCTCCAGCTGTAACACGCAACCAAAGGACAGGGAGACAATTACTCCCCTCTTACTCACAACGGACTTAATAAAGACAATCATCAGAAACATCCAGTTTCTGGCCAGGGCTTGGGAAAACGGGTGCGCGAATACACCACTCGTGGGAGCGAAAATGACCATCTTTCTGGAGGACCTTTGGACTCTCTAAAAATACAAAATGTCAAGATACTCGGGCGTGGCTATTCCTCTGCCACTGCCATGATTTTACACCACTGGTCTACTCCCTGATGTACATGAATGCTCACTGTTTTAACAGAAGATTTAAAAAAAGAAAAGAAAAAGAAACAAGTTAAGTGTTTGTTATAAAAAATGGATGGGAGAGGGACCACTAATCAAATAGATTATGGTGTATCCATATGAAGAATGCTACATAGCCACTAAAAAGATTGAGATAGACCTGTATGTGTTACTAGAAAAGATCTCCAAAATAAAGAAAAACAAGCGAATGAATAAAGGGTCAAAAATATGCATAGTATGATTTCATTTGTTTAAAGAAAATATAATTTTAATGAATATTCCTTAATTTTAATGAATATTCCTTAAGTGTATATAAAGTATTATATATTAAAATATTAAATACTAAAGAATGTATATTCTGGTTTAAAGATTATACATTCACGCATACTTAAAAACAATTTTCTATTCCTCTCAAGGAACCAAAGGTACATCAGGAAGGATATGAACAGAGTGAAAAGTCTTCATTTTTTATTTTATTCCTCTTGAAATATCTGAATTTTCTTATATAACTAAATTTTAGAAATTATGTATTTTAATGGCAAAAGGGTTATGTAGGCAAAGAGATGATAGGCCTTTCAATTCGCTGGTTTATAAACTTTCTGTCTTTAATCTAATAAATGTTTTATCCTTTATGTCTGTTTATATTTTATGTTTTACATGCACACATAAGCATATATATATTTAAATCTAGCTTCTGCAGCTGACTCTCAAATGATCAATAATTACCATCTTAATTCAGCTACACAAGGTTTCTTGGTTACAAAGTGAACATTCTGGCAAATGGAATCAAACATTCAAGCCAAACTGGAAAGGTTATTTCTGACAGAAAATTCACATCATATCCTGGGGGCTCTCTGTTGGACATCACAACCAAGTTTCTAACCAGAGAAGCGGCAGATCCTGAAAAGGAAGAAATAAATGAACACCGCAAGTGTTCTCTACGCCAAACTGTTAGCCCCTCCTGTACCCTCTTAAATTTCCCCCAAAACCAAAGCCCATATTATTATCCCATTTCACAAATGTACTAGACACAGTGGTCTGAAGTAACTGGTCCAACGTAATTGTAAACGGGTAACACAATCCGGTAAGTTTCTACTAACTATACCTCAACGTCCACCGAACACTATGACCATATCTATCCACTGTAAGGAGTGGCTTAAAAAAACCCTGACCTATCACCCAACATTACACCTCTCTGCCTCAAAGCCTTCAGGAAATCCCAATGTTAAGAATTACACGTGGGGGGGGGGGGGGGGGGGGCACCTGGGTGGCTCAGTGGGTTAAAGCCTCTGCCTTCGGCTCTGGTCATGATCCCAGGGTCCTGGGATCGAGCCCTGAGTTGGGCTCTCTGCTCAGCGGGGAGCCTGCTTCCTTGTCTCTCTCTGCCTGCCTCTCTGCCCACTTGTGTTCTCTGTCAAATAAATAAATAAAATCTTTAAAAAAAAAAAAAAAGAATTACACGTGGGGTTAGAAACTAAGACATGGATTCCCAAGATACTGATTCTTCATGTTTAGCAGGAAAAGGGGAGGGATTGTTTTGCCCCTCTATCCACATATACTGTCACATGTCCCAAGACTTCGAGGAGAAAAAAGTGTTTAGTCTCCAGACAGCCTAGCAGTAATTTTCAAACAGTACTGCATCCGCGGTGCCAAGATGTCCCAGGGTGCAAAGGGAGTGGAAACCCAAAAAACCATAATGAGCCAGGCTCAGATGAAGAGAAGAGGTGTTACTGGAAACAACACTAACCAGCTCACACAACTTCGTGGACTCTGCTCCAGAATGACCACATTTCTTTCTGCCACAAACTGTGTCATGGACCTCAAAGCTATTTGTTCAAAGCCCTGATCAAAGACTGGACCCCTTCAACAAAGCTTGCTTTGAATTAAAAGTGGGGCTGACCAAAACACTCTCGGAGGAGGAAGGGAATTTAACAGGTATCTACAATAAAGGATTTTCTTAGTTTTTGAAATTCCAACTTCTATGAAGACATGAAAGTTGATGAAAACGTGAGCCCTCAACTGCCTTCAAACCTCCTTGACATCTGTAACCAGAGTCTGTCCACAAAAGCTCTGCTCTGAGGTTTCCATAAGGTCGCCTAAAGTCACAGCCAAAGTTTGTCTTCCCAATTAAATGGTCTATTAAAGGCCAACTTATAAAGAGAAGAGAGTCAACATTTAATTGGAAAGCAAATCACCTAACAGTAAGTGGTAGACACATTTCCCAATTAAAAATCTGACAAGAACTCACAAAAATAAAACAGCAACTCCAAAATGCCATCTTGCCCATTTCCCCATTTAGAAAGGCTGCCTGCTCCGATTTCACACCAAAGAAAAGGTTAGGGGGGGGAAATCAATAGAAAAGTTGGAAAATGCTGCGTGTGCGTGCACACGTGTAAAACTGTCCAAATTTACATCAGCAGGTGATCGCAACTCTGTCCACCCAATTAGTTCCATTTTAAAGGGCCAGTGGCAAGATTTCAAACCAAAAGCTGCAGGTAGCAGTGGCCTCCGACAGACTCGGTCCCAAGCACCATCCATCTCCTCATCAAAGCCCCACTTCCCAGCCTGAGGACCTCTTCTGCAATACCCCGGGAGTCTACCCTTTGAAACATCTGACTGTCCAGAAATATTTTTATTCAACACTTTTTAAATGGTTAAGAATTTCATTTATGAGTCTCAAGGTACTTAAATACCCATCGACCAAAATGTAACATTTTCACTACTCCACACTAGACTTCTTGAAAATGTTTTGATTTTTAAATGCTTGAAAGTGACGAATGATCATACTAGCAAAATAGTTATTATTTAACTATTTGGTACCACAGATGGAAAGAGTGATGAGATTTGGCTAGTTCCCATGTCTATACTTAATGTGTCCTTAGGCTGAACCCTTAACCACCTGTTGTTTTTTTATTCAGTGTTAAAAGATGACTAGCAATAAATGCTGCTTCGGGGTGCCTGGGTGACTCAGTGGGTTAGGCCTCTGCCTTTGGCTTGGGTCATGATCTCAGGATCCTGGGATGGAGCCCTGCATCAGGCTCTCTGCTCAGCGGGGAGGCTGCTTCCCTCTCTCTCTCTCTCTACCTGCATCTCTGCCTACTTGTGATCTCTGTCTGTCAAATAAATAAATAAAATCTTTTTTTTTTTTAAATGCTGTTTCAAGTCCTAGAAATAGCTTTAAATATATATGATGTGTTAGACTAGTACATAATAAGGTATAGGAATGACTTTTTAGAGAGATTTTTTGAGAGAAAGAGCGCGCGCATGTGTGTGTGCATGTGTACACCAGCTGTGGCAGTTGGGGGGTGGGAGGGGTTGCTGCAGGGAGAGAATCTCAAGATTCCCCTGTGAGCACAGACTCATAGCCCTGAGGTCACAACCTGAGCCAAAACCAAGAGTCAGACACTTAACTGAGCCATCCAGGTGCTCCTAGAAATGACTTTTTTAACATATCTGAACAAAAGCAAAGGAGAAGTTTTAATATTCACTATTTAAAAAAAAAAAAAAAGCTCAGTGATATAAAAAGATAAACAAAGGGGCACCTGGGTGGCTCAGTGGGTTAAAGCCTCTGCCTTCAGCTTGGGTCGTGATCCCAGGGTTCTGGGAGAGAGCCCTGAATCAGGCTCTCTGCTCAGCAGGGAGCCGGCTTCCTCCTCTCTCAGCCTGCCTCTCCGCCCACTTGTAATCTCTGTGTGTCAAATAAATAAATAAAATCTTTAAAAAAAAAAAAAAGATAAACAAAGCTAAACTAATCAAACTAATCAAACTTTTCAAAGGATTACTACTGACTCACTTATATGGTGACAAAATGACAGGTCCAAAGAAACATAAAAGAGAACTGACATGTATCAATATATCTTCAAGAAGGCTCAGGTTTTATAAACATGAACCTAAAATGGATTCGGGAAAGCTTTGGTCTTTGAGAGAGAATCTGAAAAGAGGTTAAGGAGAAGAGGAGATAATCCAAGTTTAACATGAGGAATTAAGAATCATGAATACAGTGTTGCAAGAAGGGGTAACACAAAGAATACAAACTGAACAGAGAGACAAAGCAACTTCAGAGTAACAGAACAATTTACTAACAAGAAATATACATTCCCCATTTCCCCCCCTCAATTTTGTAATGTAATTGACATATAACACCATAGTCGTTTAAGGTGTACAACATGATTTAATATATTATGTATATTGCAAAATGATTACAATAAGGTTAGTTAACATGGACCCATTGCACATAGTTACAATTTCTTTTTCTTATAATAGAACCTGTAAGATCTACTCTCTTAGAAACTACATTCCCCACTCTATTCTCCTCTGAAGTACTCACCCCTGCTTCTCCCCACCCAAACACCAAAGTACTACTACCACCCTACTCTCATTAACTGCCACTGTTCACAAAGTTTAAACCATTGCATATGTTCAAAAAGCTCATCAGGGAGGAAACAACAAGGAGAGAGAGCTGGCAACACTCTCAGGCCAAACCCACAATTTTCCTGTGACACAAAGAAATACTGAAATATAAACATCAACACTTGAGAAGCAACAACAACTAGTCTTAAATAAGGTCATATGTAACCATGAACTCTAATCCTTAATAAACTTGCCCAGGGTGTTAGATCTGGACCCTCCATTATACTATGCTAGGTAACAGTAACGAAAGTATTATGCAAGTGGTCTGAGGTGGTCAAGGATAAAGAAGACAAATGAACAACATTAATACACAATAGAATTCAACATAAAAATTGTGTAGGCCTAAATCATGATGATATGTGAAGGTAATATAGATGGGCAGAAGATGTGGGTGAACAACCACAAAATCATATGCCACCCCATCCAGAGGGAGAGTTCCCCTGAAGAACAAAGGAACAGATAACCAAAGGCAATGTGTTTCTGAATCAGCATCAGTTTAAAAAACAAAACACAAAAACTTCAGTTTGGTTTTTATGCTTTTTCCAAATGTAGGATGTAGGGCATTTAGAATGAATGTAACTGGCATTTAAGAAAACTGATACACAGCAGAAAAGAAATGGGTGAAGCCTACAGAATCAGAAATGCACAGATGAAATGGTACGTTTATATACAGCTGTTACCTTCCCTAACCCCCACTACACTTGACCACAACTAATTCTGGATTTCCATCTTTCACTCCTTTCTTCTAGTCTTCTAGGCTGTCACAGTTTTTACTTCCATATTTTATCCCTCAAGTGAACTATACTCTGAAGGGTAACATCATGTCTGGTTCGTCTTTGCTAAACACAGAGAATTCACTCAGTTGCTCAACAAATATTTATAAAGTATGTATTAACTCCCAGGCACCATAGTACAAACTGGCACTAAATACATCGTGTAAGTGAATATTGACTATAAGGCAGAAAAAATAAAGAAGTTCAAAAAAGAATCCAAATAAATTCATATATAGAACTCCACAAAGGATTAAGATGGTATGCTACCATCTCTCCATACTCTAGTTGGAGTTTCAGTATCATGAAACAAACGTTTACACTGCCTGTACAGTCACAAGAATGTGGGTCCACACTAGACCAGGGCTCCCTTTGCATGGCCCACCAAGTTTATGAAGCATTTCCACACAGAGAACAATTCTTATCTAAAAAACAAAAACAAACAAAAAAACAGTAATAATTTCGTAGTCTTAAACTAGAAGCCCCTAAAAAACACCCATGAGATGGGTCTTTATCAGTCCGGGAGTACTAGGCTATTTTAAAATTCAATCTATTCTTATATTCAAACCCTGACTAACTACCAGGGGGTTGAGGCTGAATTTTTTTTTTTTTTTTTTTTTTTTTTAATCATCAGGACAGGGACACCTGGGTGGCTCAGTTGGTTGGATGACTGCCTTCAGCTCAGGTCATGATCCCGGAGTCCCGAGATCGAGTCCCGCATAGGGCTCCCAGCTCCACCGGGAGTCTGCTTCTCTCTCTGACCTTCTCCTCACTCATGCTCTCTGTCACTGTCTCTCTCTCAAATAAATAAATAAAATCTTTAAAAAAAAAAAATCATCAGGACATTGCGGGGGCCCTCCTAGAACTCAACTAGAAGTTTAGCATGGGGCGGGGGTTTACTTGATGAAAAATTCCCGAGTTGACATTCAAATGTCAACAATGTAAAAACGTGTTATAATACATTTTATTCAGGTTGTTGTAATCACTTCCCGTATCATCCTTAATGATGTCCAAAAGGATTCCCCACCCTTACTTTATTTCACATTTTAAAAAAAGGAGCCCCTAAAAGCTCCACCAGTCCCCCTCCCACCATGCATATTCTGGAAAAATAACGTGCATAGAAGATAACCCGAAATTTGTTTATCCTTCCGGGATAGGAAGGCAGAATAAAAATGGAAAACGACTGTACGCCTTCCAACCCAGAGCCCTTCTGCAAGCTCACTACAGGCTCTGGTATTGGAGGCTGTGGCCATTCACAGGTGGTTGGAGGTGTCCGAAGTGTGAGAACACAATCTGCAACTCGTGACAGTAGCCCCCGGACTTCGGGGCCTTCCACCCAGAAATCCAGGAAACAAGGCGCCTGCCCCAAGTGAGCGCTGCCGAAAGCAACCCATAAATAAACGCTGTGTGAATCAGTGAGCACACCTGGCTTTCTCTACCAAGCCCCAAACAGCGTGCTTCTAGGGCCCACGGACCCTAATGGAAAGCTCAGGTCCTAAAGACAAGACAGCGAGGCGGGGCTCCTCCCTTTAGTCCAACCCCAGAGAAAACTGCGGGGGAACTGCGGGGGCCCTCCGGAGGGACTGGGGGGAGGCAGGGAGGAAGGGGGAGGGGTCGGCAGGGTGGAACCCAGCTAACCCTTCTCCCTTCCAAAGCGGAGGTCGAGCCGCTGCCCGCTGCCCTCTGGCCCCTGACCCTGCCTCCTGCCTCCCTCACCTGATCACAGAGATGAGCAGCCCCGAGGGGTCTTTGCTTTTGCTGACTGTGCTTCTGTATTTCCCACCAGCCGCTTCTGCCGCCATCTTGGTACCGGGCGGAGCGGGGGAACGGGTGGGTAAGAACGGACCAAGCGAACGTAAACTCTGTAATTGACCTCGCTGGGGAGTAACCAATGGAAGAAGAGAAATTCGGAGACGGGAAACTGGACAGTCCAATCGCTGAACTAAGGAGGTGGGACAGATGAAGCAAGTTTCACGGTCTCGCATTCGCTCTAAGCACTCTGGGAATTGTAGTTTCTTTCCGTGGTTCCTGGGAGCGCAGGAAGACTAAACCAGTGGCAACTTGGTGAAGTCTCGTAATGACTGGTTTGTATTTATTCTGATCTGGTGTGGGTTTTGTTTTGTTTTGTTTAACAGTTTCCCTTTTTTTAGAATTTTATCATGTTTTTCTTTTAACATTTTATTTATTTATTTGACAGGCAGAGATCACAAGTAAGCAGAGAGGCAGGCAGAGAGAGAGGAGGAAGCAGGCTCCCTGCTGAGCAGAGAACCCCATGCGGACCCCAAGATCATGACCTGAGCCGAAGGCAGTGGCTTAACCCACTGAGCCACCCAGGCGCCCCAAGAATTTTATCATGTTTCTAATCAAATTTATCTTACAATGCCATGAAGAGTATATAGGGGTGTGTTTTTACTTGGTGGGGGGGGAGGGGGTGTTCGTCTATGAGCAAAATTTGACTTTAAACACGAGTGGTTTAAAAAAACAGTTTAATACCTAGGGGCGCCTGGGTGGCTCAGTGGGTTAAGCTTCTGCCTTCGGCTCAGGTCATGATCTCAGGGTCCTGGGATCCAGTCCCCCATCGGGTTTTCTGTTCAGCAGCGAGCCTGCTTCCCCCTCCCTCTCTGCCTGCCTCTCTGCCTGCTTACTCTCTCTCTCTCTCTCTCTCTGTCAAAAAAGTAAATAAAATCTTAAAAAAAAAAAACAAACTTTAGTACTTAGTCGGGGCTTCATAAGTAGCAAAGCAGCTCCCTCGTTGCGATCTCTTGAAAATCAGCCCTCGACACACAGAAAAATGAAAAATTTAAATCAAATAAATAAAAACAATTCAATAAAATGTGAAAATGAGACACGGGAATGCTTTTCTTTAGAGAATAAACGCTTATTCTCTAAAACTAAATGTTTCTCCATTCGTTTCATGTGTGAGTTCAGCTATCTTCCAGTGTGCCTGTATTTCCAGGTAATTCTAAAAAAAAATAATGCAAAATAGATATTAACCGAAACACCAAAAAGCAAAACTGACCAATTTGCAGATTTTTTTTCTTCCCAAGCTAAATAAAATATACTTAGTAATAATGTATTTGTGTTTTCTTAATATTTTTCCCGGTAGGTTTTTATATTTCTTGCATTTGACTCTACTGGCTTAATCATTTATTCAGAAGATGAAATAAATAAGAAAGATTAGTGTGCATATGAAAAGCATAAATCAAGGAACAAGAGGAAAAATAAAAATGAAATAGGAGGGAAGGATGCTGCTTAGTAGCAGTAAAGACTTAAAGAACTTCAAAGATGAAGAGAATGCAAATTCAGATGTTCTAGAGTTGTAGAGTAAACACAACACATCAACTACCTTTACTGAAAAACATAGGAGTATTAAATAAATTGTAGAACATCCATATATGAGGCTATAACATATAGCCACTGGAAATCATAATTTTAATGGCTCTTAATGAAAGTGAGGTTTTCATGGTTTAAGTACAAAAAGCAGGCTAGAAAGTTAAATAACTTATATACAGAGAGAAAAGTAATTGGCCTTAGTGGCTAAGAATGCAAGCAGTAGGAAAAAGTCATGATCATTGCAGTTGATGCAGAAAAATCTTTACAAAATCCAATACCCTTTTCACAATGGGACACTTGGAAAACTAGAAATGGAAGGGAACTTCTTCAACATGATAAAGAATATTTATTAAAAACACACAGCTGGGGTGCCTGGGTGACTCAGTGGGTTAAAGCCTCTACCTTCGGCTCAGGTCATGATCCCAGAGTCCTGGGATCAAGCCCCATGTTGGGCTCTCTCCTCAGTGGGGAGCCTGCTTCCTCCTCTCTCTCTCTGCCTGCCTCTCTGCCTACCTGTGATCTGTGTCTGTCAAATCAATAATTTTTTTTTTAAAAAATCTTAAAAAAAAAAAAAAACACACAGCTAACATCATACTCAAAGGTGAAAAACTGAAAGAAAGCCTTCCAGCTATGATCAGGCACAGGATAAGGACACCCGCTTCTATTCAACATAGAAGTTTCTGGCTAGAAATTCTAGCCAGAGCAATTAGGCAAGAAAAAGGATAAAAAGAATCTAAATTGGAAAGGAAGATGTGAAACTGTTTGTAGACAATATGATTTTACATATGGAAATCCTAAAGACTTTTTAAAAATGATTAAAGCCAATAAATTAACTAAGCAGGAGTGTAGGATACAATGTCAAGAAAAAACGGTAGTCTTTTTATACATTAACAATGAACAATCCAAAAGAAACTTAACAAAGCAATTCCATTTACAATCACAATAAAATATTTAGGAATAAATTTAACCAAGGAACTGAAAGACTTCTACACTGAAAGCTACAAAACATTAGTGATATAAATTGAAGAACTAAGTAAATGGAAAGACATCCTGTGTCCATGAATTGGAAGACAATATAGTTAAGATATCAATGTTCCCTAAAGCTATGTATAAACTCAATGCAATTCCCATGAAAATTCCAATGGCTTTTTTTGCCAAATTGAAAAAACTGATCTTAAAATTCATATAGAATTGCAAGGAGCCCCAAACAGTCAAAGCAATCTTTAAAAAGAACTAATTTGGAGAACTGAGTCTTCTTGATTTCAAATTTACTAAAAAGCTATAGTAATCAAAAGTGTGACACTACAGAATTGTATCTCCCAATAAAGATTAAGCACACAAATTCTACCTTAGTCTGTCTTATTGAGAATTCGACTACAACAAACTGTTACTGTTGTATTATTATCAGCCAAACTCCTGTTGTTGTTGTTACATTGTTATTATTATGATGATTTGAAAAATTAAACCTGAGATCAAACAAATAATAAAGAGCTTGAGATTTGAACCTTGTAAAAAAAAAAAAAAAAGTGTGGCGCTTACATAAACACACAGATAAATGGTATAGTATGCAGAGTCCTGAAATGAGCCCAAATATCTAAGATCATTTGATTTCCTACAACGGTGCTGATATCATTCAATGGAAAAAGAAAAGTCTCTTCAACAATGATTCAGGGAAAACTGTAAATACATGTGCAAAAGAATGAAGTTGGATCCTGTCTTAGTCCACTCAAGCTACTATAACATACCACAGACTGGGTAGCTTATAAACAACAGAAACCTATTTCTTCCATTTCTGGAGACTTTGAGTCCAAGACAAAGGTGTCAGCAGTCATGTTCCAGGGAAGACTCCCCGCCTGGTTCATGGTCAGCACCTTCATCCTGTGTCCTCAGTGGTGGAAGGGATGAGGAACTTCTGTGAAGTCTCTTTTAAAAGAAAACTAATTCCTAATCACCTCTTATCTCCTAATACTATTGGCTTTGGAGGTTAGGACTCAATATATGAATTTGCAGGTCAGGGAGAATACAGTCAGACCTCACAGTGTATTACAAAATTTAACCCAAAATGGATCAAGACCTAGATATAAGAGATAAAATTCTTAAAAGAAAAAATGGGGTAAATCCTTATGACCCTAGATTTGGCAATGGATTTTTATATATCAAACCAAGAATATGAACAACAAAGGGAAAAATAGATGACATGGATTTCACCAAAATTAGAAACTTTAGTGTATCAAAGGACACAACCAAGAAAGTAAAAAAGACACCCCACAGGGTGTGAGAAAATATATGCAAATCATATCTCTGATTTGAGTCTTGTCTCCAGCATATGGAAAGAATTCTTAGAACTCAACCGCAAAAGACAGAAACTCCGATTAAAAACTGGGCAATGGACTAGCGTAGACATTTCTTCAAAGGAAATATACAAATGGGCAACAAACGGGGCGCCTGGGTGGCTCAGTGGGTTAAGCCTCTGCCTTTGGCTCGGGTCATGATCCCAGGGTCCTGGGATCGAGCCCCACGTCCGGCTCTTTGCTCGGCAGGGAGCCTGCTTCTCCCTCTCTCTCTGCCTGCCTCTGCCTACTTGTGGTCTCTCACACTGTCAAATAAATAAATAAAATCTTTAAAAAAAATAAAAATGGGCAACAAACACATAAAAAGATGCTCAACAACATTAGTCACCAGGGAAATGTAAATCAAAACCATAGTGAGATACCACTTCACACCCACTAGTATGGCTATAATTTTAAATACCAGAAAATAAATGTTGGCAAGAATGTGGAGAAACTGGAACGCTTGTACATTGTTGGTGGGAATGTAAAAGGGTGCAGACAATGTCGAAAATAGTTTGGTGGTTCCTCAAAAAAATTAAAATTACCACATGACCCAGAAATTTGACCCATAGGAATGGGACCCAAGAGAACTAAAAACAAGTGCTCAAAAAAACTTGTACACAAACATCCATAGCAGCACTGTTCACAATGGCCAAAAGGTGGAAACAACCTAGTGTCTATCATTGGATGAATGTGTTATAATATGTGGTATATGACTGAGGTATAAAGAAAATTTGACAGATCCATACAATGGAATATTCTTCAGCCAAAAAGAGGGAATAGAAGACTGATACATGCTACACATTGATGAACATTGAAAACATTATATTAAGTGAAAGAAGCTAGACATGAAAGACTACATAATGTATGATTCTATTTTAATGAAATACCCAAAATGGGCAAATTTGCACCGATAGAAAGCAGATGTCAGGGTCAAGGACAGGACACCCCAAGTGGGCCACTTTAGCATAATGATTATTTTGAGTTAAAAGGCAAACAAAACCCTGCGGGTTCAGGAAAATCTCTTTACCTCCCCCTCAATTGCTTTAAATGAATGTAGATAGAAGACCTGCTCCAGGTCCACGGATAACTAACTACATTGCAGTATGAACTCAGTGTGGTAGACAGGGAGGGACCTAGCAAGGCCTGTTTGATCAAAGTCTTCTATGTCCCATTGTTTCTGCATGCCTGAGAAAACATTTGTTTATCAAACATATGCTCTTGTTTATCTTCCTATAAACTTCATTCCCTCCCTTTGATGTCCTGGACCCCGATCCCCTTCTCCGTAGTTCAGGATGACATATGTACCTCATTCTGCCAGATTGCCTTTAAAATCTCATGTTTCTGTGCATTCCCTGTGCATATGAAACTAAATTTGTATTTTCTTCTGTTAATCTGTGTCATCTCAGTTTGATCCTTAGTCCAGCTGGAAGGATTTTGAAGAGCAGAAGAAATTCTTCTTCCCCAACACAGATTAGTGATTCCCTGGGGTTGGGAAGAGATAGGAATGGGGAATGACTGCTTTATAGACATAGCATTTCCTTTGGGGAAGATGGAAATGTTCTGGAACTTGATAGTGATGATTGCATAATTTTATGAATGAATTAAAACCCACTGAATGATACACTTTAAAGTGGTTAAAACAGTACATATTATGTTATGTGTATTTGATGGCAATTAAAAAAATATATTTTAAATGAGGGTTGTGCGGAAGGACCACCTAGATTCAATACCAGCTCTTTGCTTACTGGCTCGGCTACCTCAGGCAAGTTACTTAACCTTTCTGTGCCTTTCCATTTCCTTACCTATAAAGCAGGTGATAATAATGAACTCCCTTAGAGAGAGTAATTTGGACACTCTGTGAGATAAGCGTGATCTGCTCTAGGCAAACATCAGCTATTATTGCTAAAAGTAAGTTACTAGTTTTGTTTAAAATACACCTTGATGGGTATTATGAAGTTGTTTTGAGGAGCAAGAACACAGATATTTTTTTTCCATTTTTTAACACCTTTCTGCATCTTCCAAATTTTCTACGTGTAGGTTGCCTTTGTAAACAGACATAAACAAAAGAGCTTTTTTAAAAAGCAAGACTTGGATAAACACCAAAATGGTGGCTACTTTTATCATAAACTGGAAAAGCAATTATGTGATAATTAAATCAGCACACCCCAATTAAACCTTAATTCAATGAATTGCTTTTGCTTCCCTATTCTGCTTCCTTTATACCCCGCTTCCAGAAACCTTACCCACTGCACCTTTCGTCTTCAGGTCATAGGCATACCCTTTCATACTGCCTCTGTTCTAGGTGAGCTTCTAAACTAACCCCAAACTTGCACTAAACTGTGAACAAAGAGCGAGGGAAAAAAAAAATCAAGATAGGGCTTAGTGGGTCTGTCCATCTGTAACCACAGACTCCCAAACTCACCAGGCTACTTGGAACCAGATAAAAGGTATGAAGATCTAAGGGACTGATTATAGACTTTGCTGTGTGGGGGGCTAACCTGCTACACAGGGAAGTAAAAGAAAAGGAAATGATGATAAATCATAGCACCTTCTCAATGCCCAAAGAATAAAAGCAAAAAGGCTGCAGATGTTTCAATGGGAAATAAGCAAGGAAGATTAGGATGGCTATAACAGTCCTCGCGGAATAGGTGTGTTATACTTGAGCTGGACCAAAAGGAAAAAAAAAAAGAGAGAGAGAGACTTAAACACCAGAACAGGAAGAAAAGGGCCTTCTAGAAAAGTGGAGGTGCAAAGTGCCAAAATATATTCTATGTTAAAAGAATAATTTGAGGGCGCCTGGGTGGCTCAGTGGTTGAGCCACTGCCTTCGGCTCAGGTCATGATCTCAGGGTCCTGGGATCGAGTCCCGCATCGGGCTCTCTGCTCAGCAGGGAGCCTGCTTCCTCCTCTCTCTCTCTCTCTCTGCCTGCCTCTCTGCCTACTTGTGATTTCTCTCTGTCAAATAAATAAATAAAATCTTAAAAAAAAAAAAAAGAATAATTTGAATAGAATAAAGCATTCATGGAGAAGAAATGGTGTCATAGGGAAAGAGATCCATGCGGATCTATTCAGAAAGGACCTTGAACCCCATGGCCAGGCATTGGCTATGTTTTTTTTTGCAGTGACGGTGAGAAGCAGTGTATACTCAGGTCTTGTTTTATATTGTCTATTATATTGTAAACCAGGGAAGACTGTTTCTTATTATTACATTTGTAAATATACCCAGAGGCTCTTAAAGCCACGGGAACATCCAATTAAATTAAAACGCTTTGACCTCTTTGGATGAGAGGCTCTATATAAATCCAAGGTATTGATATTCTTATTATTGTGGATAAATGAAATGTGTGAATAAGGCTACCTCAGCAGCAGATTCATAAAAAAATGCCGGGCCTGGGAGTCTGCAGGATGCCTAGCATAGACCCAGCGGATTTGAAAAAGAGTGTTTCATAACATCAGCCATGCGGGCAGAACTCTGGAAAGAGAGTTTTTCATGTCCTCTTCAATGTCGCCTGCTTATAAGAATCAGCTCACCTAAGATACAGCTTTAGGCATGGCTGAGGAAATCAAGGCACAGTCTATAGGTTAAAACTAAAGGGAAAAAGGGAATGATGCTTTCATCATGGAAAAAACAATGGTTTTATTCAGGATTTCAACTTATCAGCTTTTTCAATGGCCTCAGTTTACATAAATCTTACGAAAATATAAGCTTAATTTGAGATATGCACACATTGTATTCTATTGGAGGGAAGTGTTATAAGTAGATCACAAGAACCTGTACAAGGTTTCACCTATTATTATGTTTGCCACATTCTTGGTACCTGGTGCAGCCTGTGTTGTCTATGGGGTTTAATCCTCATGTTGCATTTGAGTTGCATTTGAGGTTGGCCAAGAATAGTCTTTTCAATAATAAAGGGCAACATTCTAGAAAGGAGAGTGTTCTTTGTTTCTGCAGGACACCAGCCTGACTGCTGGTAACAAACACAGTAACTGTCTCCCAGGTTCGTCCCAGATTCCAACATCCAACAAACGCCAAGTGCATAAAATGTCCCAGGGACCATGCATAGCCAAATACCTTCTGGGACTCTCCACCCAGATTTTCAACCAGGCCTCGAAATGAAACCACTTTTCCTAGCCCCTTCTATTCCCTACTGCCTATTTCCCATGTGTTTCCTGCTTCAACAAATGGCTCAAAAATCTGTTGAGTGAAAAATCATCCTATGCAGTGGGACCAAATATTTGTTAATCATATATCTGATAAGAGTCTAGTATCCAGAAAATAAAGAACTCTTATAGTTCAGCACAAAAAGACAAATAATTCAAATTTTTTAAATGAGCAAAGGTTCTAAATAGACATCTCTCCAAAGGAGATATACAGATGGCCAACAAGCACATGAAAAGATGCTAAACATCATTGGTCCTTAAGGGGATGCAAACCCAAACCATGATGAGACACTACTTCACACCCACTAGAATGGCTATAATTTTTTGAAAAGGAAAACAACAATTGTTGGCAAGTATGTGGAGAAATGGGAAACCAGTGCATCACCTGTGAGAATATAAAATAGCGTAGCTGCAATGGAAAACAGCTTGGAGGTTTCCCCAGACGGTTGAACCCCAAATTACCATATGACCCAGATATTCTCCATGGAGGTATAGACACAAAACAATTGAAAATAGGTGTCCAAATAAAAATGTACACACAAATGTTTATAGCAGTACTCCTCACCATATCCCAAATCGGAAAGAACAATAATGTCCATCAATGGGTAGATGGGGAAACAAAATGTAAGCCCATACAATGGATTATTACTCGGCCATAAAAAGGAATGAAGTATTGATCAATGCTACAACATGGATACATCTCAAAAACATTCCACTAAGTAAAAGAAGCCAGACACAAAAGGTCCCATATTGTGTGATTCCTTTTCTATGAAATATCCAGAAAAGATAAATCCAAAGAGAGAGAAAATAGATGAGTGGTTGTCAGGTGAACATAGAGAGTGACCGCTTTATGGGTACAAGGCTGCCTTTGGTGGTGATGGAAATGTTCTGGGCCTGGATCGTGTTGCATACCATTGTCAATATAGTAAATGTCACTGAATTATACACTATTACATATAGATAGTTATTATCTATATGTACATTATCTATATGTACATTACATATAGATAGATTACATACATATAGATAGATTACTACATATAGATAGATTACCATATATAAATATAAACTTATAACCTATTTTATGATTTTATAAGAATATAAAGTTATAATATATACATGTAATGAAAGAGAGAAAAAGAAGGAGAAAGACCAAGCAAGTTCTATCAATGTGACCTGCACGATGCTTCTTAATTCCATACCCTTCTTGACATTCCCTTCCTGTTGATTTAATCAGGTCTTTATCATCCCTCCTCTAAGACTCTCATCAGCTTCCTACAGGGGACTCCTTTCTCTTGGATCACCCTCATTCTGATCCACCCACTACACTAGTCAAAATCCGCCAGTTCAAATGTGTCGTACGTGGTGTCTGTGGCCTTTGCTGACTTGCAGCTGTTCTGTGAGGCCTGCTCATCAGCTGACGATTTAGTGGTCCAACTGTGCAGCACCTCATGAGTTCCAGATGTTAGAAGTTTTTTCTTATGCATCTAATCTACCACTGAATGAGTGGAAAGTAAGACTTTACGTACTTTTTATGTACTGTAATATTTCTTTTTTTAAAAGATTTTATTTATTTATTTGACAGACAGAGATCACAAGTAGGCAGAGAGGCAGAGAGACAGGTGCGGGAGGTGGGGATAGGAAGCAGGCTCCCTGCCCAGCAGAGAGCCCAATTTGGGACCCAATCCCAGGACCCTGAGATCATGACCTGAGCTGAAGGCAGAGGCTTAACCCCGGGAGCCACCCACGCGCCCCAGTGTACTGTAATATTTCTTTATATGAATCTCTCCTATACCCCACCCTCAATAGGAGGGATCTGACCCTTTACTCCTGCTTTAGGAACATCGAAGGACTCTCATTGCCCATAGCATTATTTTTCAAACTGTTTACTAGAAACCCAGCTCCAAATGATCTTCCCAGCTTCTTTACTGATTACTCCCCATTATATCTTGCTCTCTGGCCACGTCCCAAACACACCAGGTATTCTTATATTTTTCCCTTGTTCTACATGCTTTATGCTCAGCCTACAATGTCACTGAGTCCCAGATCCCACATCTTAACTATGGGCTTAAAACGTGGCTACCTATCTTCAGGCTTGTTAAGAAACTCAGGAAGATATGTATGTAGGACACTCAACATATGGTTATTTTTAAGAAAGAATGTCTTTCCATTTACCTGGTTAAAGTTCTGCTTGCCCTTTAAGGCCAAAGGTCAGTAATTCACCTAAGCACTCACACCACACAGGCACACACCACAACTCCCTTTATCTCCATTAACAACATTTACAGCAAGATGGTATGGTGGTCAGAGGGGCTGTGTCAGTTTCCTTCAGGCTTTTTCATTTGTAAACCTGAGCACAAACACACTGAAAATGAATTGTATAATAAAATGAATACAATGAAATGAATTCATTTTCATACTGTCAGCACCTTCCACAGACCAGGGTCTCAGTATTTGTTGAATTGAAACATCCTTTATACTCCTTTAATATATACTGGGCTAAGACCAAATCTTCCAAAATTCCTTTAAGGAAAATTAACCAGAGCGCCTGGTAAACATCACCATAGTCATCAAACTAGTCAGTGATTTAAATACAGTAATTTCTTCAGCAACTTAAAATAGACTTTACCATTTTAGCTGAATTAATTCAAATTTAAGTTGTCTTTTGGGAACCATAAATGAATAGAAATAGAAATCATTTTTGATAGATTTATAGATTATAATATCATTTTACTATATAAAATCATGAGGAATGTTAAAATAGAATCAGCAACATCATTTCATATCTGTAATTTTTCATACTGCTAGACTAAAATCCTGTGTTGTCTCATGTTTCAAATATATAAGTAAAACTGTAGACAATACAAAGATTGATGTGTTTGTTCTGTAAAAATGCTTATAGATGTTTACTGTGGGATTAAACAAATATTCAAAATGCAAAAGCTTATGAATTTTAATTTAAATAATTATTTGATAACATTTCTGTCCTTAATTGGCCTGTCAGTTGGTTTAAAAAACAAAAAAGACACTTGTGCCAGACAATGAAACAATGGAGTTGTCTATTCCAAGATTTCAAGGATTAATGTCTCCAGAAGTTCAATCACCCTGAAATCACACTTCTATTGCAATGGAATCAACAGCAAGACCATCATTTATCGTCAAATGTTCTAAGAGACTCTTCAACCATCTACCAAGAAAAATTTATTATGACAATGCCCTCTGATATCTGGAGACTGGCAGGTGTCACAGGGGAGCCCAATTCACAAATGGAATCAACTATTCTGTGTTATTGAACAGAGATTATCGAGTTGAATTGATTCAGCTAGTTCATGAGAAACAGACACCTATATGGTGTCACTTGATTAGCTCTCTGAAAGTAACCTTCCTCTGTTCATCCTATTTCCTAGAAACCCTTTGAAAAAAGCCATTGTGTGTGGAGGGAGTTAGAACATATTAAGACTTATTTACATTATATAAATATATTTTCCCCAGTAGATACATGAGTACATGTGTACAAAGAGAACTGTGAAAGATATTCAATAGCAGCAAGATTCATAATATCCCCAAATTGAGCATTATAGGAAAATGCCCAACAGTGGAATGTAGAAACAGTCATAGTCAAGCAACAGACTACCCAAGAGTGGTGAAAAAAAAAAGCCAATTTCAGCTACACACAACAATATAAGTGAATCTCAAAAATGTAGTATGGAGGACGCCTGGGTGGCTCAGTTGGTTGGGCGACTGCCTTCAGCTTGGGTCATGATCCTGGAGCCTCAGGATTGGGTCCCACATCGGGCTCCCTGCTCAGCGAGGAGTCCGCTTCTCCCTCCGACCCTCTCCCCTCTCATGCTCTTTCTCATTCTCTCTCTCAAATAAATACTATCTTTTTTAAAAATGTAATATGGAATAAACAAAGCCAGACACAAAATCATGCCTACCGTGTAGTCCCACCTACACAAAGTTCAAAGACAAGCAAAAGAAACTATATTGTTATAAGTCAAAATTGTGTTTATCTTCTAGATAAGTGGCACAAGATAGCAACTGGAGGGAGAGGGACCAGTAATCTTCTCTTTCTTGATAAGGTGATGGTTACATTAATGTTCAACTTTGTTTTAGACCTCATTTCTATTTTATTTTTTATATTCTATTTTATTATCTTTTCTGAAAGTGACAACAATGCATTATCAAACATACTGTTCACTTTTTTGAATGTGACCATATATACTTGAATTTTTATATGTTCTAAATACATTATACCTACATATGCATCATATATCCTTGTAAGAATACAAGAAGCTGATGAAATAATCATTTGGGTGGGCCACACAGTCAAGCATCCAACTCTTGGTTCATCTCAGGTCATGATCTCAAGGTCAAGAGATATAGCCCCGCACCCAGCTCTGGGCTCAGCATGGAGGCTGCTTGGGTGTCTCTCTCCCTCTCCCTCTGGCCCTCATCCACCCCCCCTCCCCCATGCTCTCTCTCTCTCTCAAAATAAATACATAAAACTTAAACATATATATAATCATCTGGTTTGCCTCTTGGGAAGGGAACTGGGTACCTGGACGGTTGGGATGTATTATAAAATGCATTAACTGTTCAAACAACAATAATTTAAATACATTATTCCAAGCTTTATCTGACATAGAGTTTCTGACAGAATTTAATAGTTTCAAGATTCTGGCTTTTACTTCCTGTGGTTTGTGTTTGTCGTCCATACCTTGTATTACGCACTGCTCACACTGGTGTCTTGCTAAGGTGATGACAGTCCCTTGACGATTACCATCTACTTTAAAAATTTGATCCCATTTTGCTCTTCCCATTTCCAATCATTTTCCAGAATTTTGTGTCCATGTCTTATTTTAGCCTCCAAAACTCTCTCTTAAGATTTCACTGGCAATTCCAATACAGGTCTTTCAGGGTTCCCACACACAGTTTGTTCACTTTTATACATTCTTAAACTTTTTTAAAAGTTTAATTAAATGATTGCTCAAAACCTCATCAAATTCTTCGGTTATGTAAATAATTGCTCAGAAGTACCACTTTTATAAACACTTGTGTGCACTAAGTAAATGCTAAATAGATGACATTTGTTTAACTATACAGGTTTGTGAGATTTTCACACTTAATTTCAAAAATATTAAGTAAATAAATGCTCAGCTATGCACACAATTCTTAAGAAACAGTCATTACCACCTGCTACCTATTCAGTGCCAACATTTGTAAATTAATAAACATGGTTTTCACCTGAGCACTGAATGCTGGGTTCTTTGGCTGGAGTGATCATGGAGAAAATGTGCTCTTCTTTGGGGAAACATAAATAAGATTTTTATATATACTACATGAGTGTGTCATGAAAAGCAAAATGCCGAGAATTATGGGAAAGGGTAACAAGAAGACTTAAATAGTAAGACCTGCTAAATCCTAAACCTATTGAGTGGACTTGACAAAATAGCAGAAGCTCTAAAATAATTTTTAACAATAATCTCAGTTAACAGATGAGAAAACTGAAATAGACAGAGTGATCTGGAGTGTATCTATTCAAGGTTTCCATTCTTCTGATCCAGGAGTGGTATTTTAAAAGTTAAAAATGATATGACATCGGGCCTGACCAAGTCTCAACCTTGGTTGAGAGGGAGGGTCATCTGCATGCCAGGAATTAAGACTTCAGGTGCTACCATGTGAGAGGTGTGAGGGAGAGAGCACATCATGGGGACTCCAGATAATAGCTATTTACCAACAATAAATAGTATTTCAGTATTAACATCATTGTGTAAGCTGGTGCATATCAGCAGAAGATCAGCCCTGTACTAATCCCAGTAACAATCCCGATCTTCCCAATAAGTGCCATATATATATATATATATATATATATATATATATATATGCAAGGCTATGTTCTAGAGTCTCTACATATGTTATCCTTAGTTCCTCTCTGATCTTTCTCGTTAGAAATGATTATTCCAGATTCTACCAAGAAGAACCACAAGACAGACAAGTGATTTTCAATTTCCGCATTCATTCAAAGTGACTTTTTGGATGTAAGAACAAAATGCAATCCATGAACCTTAATGGGATCTGAGATTTTTTTAAAAAGCAGTAAACCAATTATAGCAGACATTTTTGATACAATTCTTGAATTTTAAACATAGACTGTATATTAATCTCTTTTCTTAGGTGTCATGGTTGTATTGTGTTTATATAGGAAAATATTCTTGTGTTTAGGAAATGGGTCTTGAAATAATTTATGGATGAAAAGTCATGGTTTCTTCATGGTATTTCCGAATGGTTTAGAAAAAAATAAATATGTGTGTAAACAGATAAAGTAAATGTGGCCAGATATTAGCGATTGGTTAATCTAAGAATATAGTTTTTCTTTCAATTTCTCTGAAGGTTTAAACATTTTAAAAATACAATGTTGAAGAATAAAAGAAAAAGTATAAAACATGTATATGGAAAAGGCATATTTGTTGGGTATTTGATACATATATAGCAAGGAGCCAGACACGGAAGAACATAAAGAAAATGTGAAAATAGCGCTCACCTCATAGTAACACACTAGCCATGTGGGAAATAACACAACCATGGTTCATGCCTGCAATCTGATGTCACTACATGGTTTTAGAAACAAAGTATTTAATGGATAACACCTTCGGTCAATGGCATCAGAAGGAAGAGGATGTTTAATGATGTTATCTAGAAGGTACCATGGTGTAGCTGGGAGCAGTATGGTTAGCTGCCAAACAGGAAGCAATTCTTCCTGCCAAAGGGGGATGAACCAGCTCTGGGAACCATCACCAACAGACAGAATGTGGAATGTGCCAGAGCGGAAGCAGAGAGACCGAAGGGACCCAAGCGTGCAGGGCACTCTGAGTGGAATGAGAGACACTAGAGCACATGCACCCATTTTTGTTAACAAGACATTCAGGCAACCAGCAAGTAATTTGTCTAATACATGGCAGAGAGGCAAGCCTTCTGTAGAAAATATGTAATAAGGATTGGTTCTTCGAGGTGAGACTTTGACAGGTCAGTGCTTCTGCCATTTGCGGCAGGAACAACATGGAACACAGAGAAGAGGGCACAAACCAGAACAGAATCACTCTCTTCAACACCCTGGTTAAGGATTTTGCCAGGGTGATAGAAGATTCGCTTTCGAAGATGCTTAACACAGGTGCCTAGAGAAAAATAAGCTATTTTCCTTACACAGAGTGTGCCCAGCCTTTCTCAACAAATCATTTCTGCCAGTTTTATAAAGTTCTGAGACAAGGAATTTGTCTAAGTATTACTATATTTAGATACCTGGACCCAACAAACCCCAAACCATTAAATCTGGATCCCCCCTGTCCTGAACAGGCAGAAGCTAAGCAGCCCTCTGCAAAATCCAATTGCCACAGTCTTATTTCTGCCCAGTGTTTTACACTAACATGGGGGGGTGCCAAGAGTAGAGGACTTAAGATGGAAAGCTGAGAATGGGAGTAGAAGACATAAAATTGAGGTTGGGAGGGGGAGAGGGAAACATGAGTGGGAAGCCCAGAAGGTAATGTGAGGTTGTGCAGCAAGGAAGGGTTTGCCGAATAAGGATTATGAGTCACACAGGAATGAGTGACTGTGGGAAAGTAAATCCCTCCCCCCACTCATGTTCACAGCCTCACACACATACATGCACGCGAGCTCACAAGCACACAGTTTTCAAAAAAATCTGCAGACCATGAACATTCTCCTCCCCCCAGAAAGTCAGAATTGTTCTTCCTACAGCAGTAAGCGCTCCCGGGCTGACTCTCCTTCACAGTCATCAACCCCACCTTTTCTATCCTTCTTTATCAGTAAAAAAACAAAAAACAAAACAAAACCAAAAAACATAAGCTTCGCTTGCAGCAAATTCTAAAAGGCCTTTGGCATAACACATTGGTTTTGCATCAAATTTATTGCTGAATTTCACTGGCTTCTCCTGATCTGGTTTATTGCTGATTTTAATCTTGTTTGCTTTAGGCTTCTGAGCCCCACTGCAAAATACCTAATATACTCTTTGTAGCTAGACACTGTATAAATAAAATGTATTATATTCCCATTATAACCACACTAGATCATCCACATCATGTAGCACCCATAGGTGGCCCACATTTTTAATTATTTCCCCCCAAAACTCTAAATTACTACAATGAATTTAGAAACGCCTCTACTTCTCATCAGAGTAAGTAATTGAATACTCCATTATGATAATAAACCATTTTTCGCTGGAAGTGCTCATTCCCAGAGGGCTTTGCTCTGTGCAGAAAGGCTGCAGGCAGGGCTCTGGAAGGGCAACGTGCTCTCAGATAATCACGTTTGTGATTTTTGCCTTAGATCGTAAACCGCTTTCACTCTAATGAACCCTCCCAGTATTCTGTTGCAAAATGGATCAGGGGAGCTCCATTTTCTGGGTAGAAAAGCAATTCCCAGTACAAGGAGGGCACCTTTCTCCTGGGAAATGTTAGACCTGTTTTTAGGTGGAAAGAGAGGAGGTCGAAGAGCCCTGTCTGCATCTCCTGCTTCTCGAGGATCTTCCGCGGAGGGGCGCCTGGGTGGCTCAGGTCGTGATCGGGGGACTCTGGGATGGAGCCCAACATGGGTTCCCTGCTCAGCGGGGAGTCTCCTCCTACCTCTCCTCCTGTCCCCCCTCCCCCAGTTTGTGCTCTTTCTCCCCCCCCCCACACGCTCTCTAAATAAATATATAAAATCTTTTTATTTTTTAATCAAGTAGCTTAAGCTGAAAATAGTCGCTAAGCCAACGTGGCATATTTTGGGGTGCTGTGTCCTCAACCCCTGCAGGAGGACGAACGGCAGGCATGATGACGTCAGAAGCCTGCAAAGGAACCTTGCTGCACAGACCGATCGCCCCTAACAAACCACAGGGATGAAAAATCACTCATCAGTCCGAGGCTTCACGTCAGAAAGTCTTGAAAATAAAAACGGAAATAATGACGAAGGGGCGGAGGATGACTCATCTGGTGGGGTCTCCCTTCAACAACCTGCAAGGGTTCCTTGGTAGGAATGGTAGGGTAGGTAGAGGGCTGCTAGAACCCTCTGCTCGGCGCCCGGGAACTGCTTTTCCCACCCGAACCCTTGACGACCTTCCCCATTTAGCTTAGCTCTGGGTCTTCTGCTCATCGGGCTGTCGAAAAAGTTCATCCTAGCTAGAAATACTTCGTCTGAAGGTATCTTTTCTATATGGGAGCTCTTTACCCAATCTGGGCAGGGGGACGCTTGACAGCAAATATAAAGCTCAGTGACTTCCTCTGTCTATGCCTGGCAATACCTGAAGGGTTTTCACAACAGAAGGGTTGACTGCCCACCTGCTAGGGGGACACCTACATAAGTAAGTAACTAAGAGTTGATCTTCAGCATAAACCCAGCTGTAATTGATACACAATGTCATTGTTTTGCACTTCCTCTTTTACACTCAAGGGCAATGTGTGCTGTATAAGCAGCACAAAGGGAAGAACCTGCTGGCGTGCAGGGGGAGTGGGTGGAGGGCCTCTGGGTGTGTGTGTGTGTGTGTGTGTGTGTGCACACCAGGGATATTAGAAGCCACAAGGCAAACACAGAGCTTCTTTCTGAACCCTGTCCTTTGCACCATGCAGCCATTGTTGTTAAAGCACACGAGTGACTGGCAAATAATTGGTAGAACATTGGGCAGATAAGCCCATCTTCCACAGAAAATCATACGGATTCGAGACTTAGAGACAACTCTTTCACAGGAGAATGCAAAGGTGCAGGAGGGAACTTCTGCAATCTGGTTATGTTCTATTTCTTTTCTTCTTCTTTTTTTAAGATTTTTTATTTATGAGAGAGAAATAGAGGGGGAACACAAGCACAGGGGAGCTGGAGAGAGAGAAGCAGGCTCCCCGCTGAGCCAGGAGCTTGATAGGGGGCTCGATCCCAGGACCCTGAGATCATGACCTGAGCTGAAGGCAGACGCTTAATGACTGAGCCACCCAGGCACCCCTGGGTATGTTCTATTTCTTGATCCGGGTGATAGCCACCTAGCAGTGCTCATTTTGTGGAAATTCATGCAGCTGCATACTTATGAGTTGTGTACTTTTCTATATGTGAGTTATACTTCAATTAAAAAGCTCATTAAAGTATTAAAGAAAATTGAATATATTAAGTGTATGCACTAGTTGAAATTTTAGAGGAATTTTAATTAACTATGTAAATGGCTAAACATTAATCAGTCAGTTTAAAATTTATTGTTCAAAATTTGCTAATTCTATAAAACAGAGTAAGATTTAGAAACTGAATTTTAAAACTCAGGGAAAATATCATTCCCCCATCAAAAGGAATAAAATACTGATACATGTTACAATGAGACCAACCTCTGAAACAGGTGGAGGGAAGGGAACCAGAAGCGAGGCCCCAGACTGTAGGATTCTATTTACATAAATGTCCAGAATGGATAAATCCACAGAGACAGAATGCAGATCAGGGGTTACTAGGGCCTGGGGGAAGGGGAAATAGAGGAAAAACTGCTTAATAGTAATCTGCGTAATCTGAGATTAATTAAATTAGGGTTGCCAGATTTAACAAATAAAAATACAGGGCATCCAATTAAGTTTCAATTGCAGATAAAGAACACGTTTTTTAAACCTAAGCCTATGTTATACATTGTTTGGAATATACGTATTTTTTTTTTTTTTTAAGATTTTAAAAATTTGGGAGGGGGTTTGGGAGAAGGGGGTGGGATTATGGACATTGGG